>NW_021825983.1:7500-13981 GCF_006345805.1 Octopus sinensis | reverse complement strand
TCTCTTCTTCGTCTTCCCCCACCCCTTTCACGCTCTACTACCCCCACCCGCTCCTTTTTCCCTCCCCCCTCTCTCTCTCTCTCCCCGATTTCCAAAATAAATAACAGCATAAATCAATAAATACACCCTAAACAATGTAAATCCAGTTAAAACGAAATAAAATACAAATAGAGTCAATAACGCAGGATATCGGGTTTCGATGCCGAGGGGCGACACCATGTGATTGACCTTCTGCTGTTTCGTACACAAATACACACACACACACACACACAAGCTTACTAATACACACACACTCATATATGAGCACAAAGGAGAAAACAAACATAAAATACATACATAGAAAGTATAATATATAGTATATATATATTATATATATAATATATATATATATATATAATATATATATATATATACTTATTTAAAGCAGCAGAAAATTCAACAAAATCTGTTACTCTGAGTTTCTCGTTGCCGTTCATCAGACAGTTTTTCTAGCAAAAAACTGTCTGATGAACGGCAACGAGAAACTCAGAGTAACAGATTTTGTTGAATTTTCTGCTGCTTTAAATAAAGCATATTACTCTACCACTGGTATTTGAGTACTCTTTTTTCCACCTTGTTTCACATTTATGTGTTTACTCCGGTATATATATATATATATATATATATATATATATATATATATATATATATATATATATATAAAACTAACAGCAGAACTCAAAGCAATTGAGAGAAGCTACACAAAGAAGATCGTCTCAATGCAAAATATCAGCTACTGGGAAAGACTGAAAGTATTAAACCTCTTCTCCCTAGAGCGGAGGCGGGAGAGAGATGTGCGGTGATATACATCTGGAAAATCCTGGAGGGTCTTGTCCCAAACTTTGGCATTCAAAGTTACCCCAATCGCAGACCGGGGCGCCACTGCATGGTGCCAAGGATTCCAACATCATCATCAAAATACAGGTCCAGATACTGCAACAGCTTGGGTTTCAGAGGACCACAGCTCTTTAACATCCTCCCTAAATGCCTGAGAGACTTACATGGTGTGGGTTTCTTTAAAACTAAACTGGATCTCTTCTTCTCGGGGGTCCCAGATGAACCTACCTCACGACAGGAGACACAGATGCGGGCAGCAGCATCGAACTCCCTTGTTGATCAAGTGCCACGTATCAGAGGTGGATTCACATATTAGTGTAGCTCATTCAGCGGTGGTGCCCCAGCATGGCCGCGGCCTTCGGGCTAACACATTTTTAAGGATTAAGGATATATATATATATATTATATATATATATATATATATATTATATATATTTACTCTTTTACTTGTTTCAGTCATTTGACTGCGACCACGCTGGAGCGCCGCCTTTAGTCGAGCAAATTAACCCCAGCACTTATTCTTTGTAAGCCTAGTACTTATTCTATCGGAGTCTTTTGCCGAACTGCTAAGTTACGGGACGTAAACACACCAACATCGGTTGTCAAGCGATGTTGGAGGGACAAGCACAGACACACAAACATACACGCACACACATACATACATATATATATATATGTATATGTGGCAAGAGAGGAAGAGGCCGACCAAGAACCCGCTGGCTTGACACCATCAAGAGTGATACCGAAATGGACATAGCCAATCTGAAAGAAGCGGCCCAGGATAGAACTGACTGGAGGACACTGATCCAACGAGTGACCGAGAGTCGACTTCGACTGAGCGGATATATATATATATAAAATAATAATAATAATAATAATAATAATAATAATAATAATAATAATAATAATAATAATAATAATAATAAAGGGTGAAATTAATTAATTTAGAAATAATCATTAATTTCACCAAGTAGAGTTCGGCATGTAAAAGCCCCATTCAAGGAAGGTTTAAGTAATACTAAGTAATTAAGGGTTTAGCAACGATTTGCCTCACCACACACCGAATTTCTGCTATTTCTAAATTCGGTGTGTGGTGAGGCAAAATCGTTGCTAAACCCTTATTACTTAGTATATATATATAATATATATAATATATTATATTTTATTGAAATGGATAAATGAATTATCTTGTCACGGATTATTCAAAATTTAACCGAAACCTGGGTAGCAAAAATCACACCAGAAAAGACACGGTTGAGGTTACCACCATGGGGTGTCGCAACCGTGCCTTGGCGCGGATAATTGAAGTTTTATATATTTAGTGAAGGGAAGAAATGGAGCTGAACGAAGATTCTACAAAATTCCTTTTTATTATTTTCTACACATGTTTCAAAGGCTGCAAATTCCCATATTCGGATTGAATAAGGAGACCATTTTGCAGCTTTCTCTTCAGGAAAATCCAGGAATTTAAATATCCAAACAAATGCGCAGCATGCTTCTCGAACAAAACGCTCCCTAGGAGCCCATGGTATGAATGGCCTTTGAAAACATGTGTAGAAAATAATAAAAAGGAATTTTGTAGAATCTTCGTTCAGCTCCATTTCTTCCCTTCACTAAATATATATTATATATATATATATATATATATATATATAATATATATATGCCTTCGTCTTTTGTCTATTTTCATAAAGCTTCCCGTTATATATATATATATATATATACATATATACGACGGGCTTCCTTCAGTTTCCGTCTACCAAATCCACTCACAAGGCTGTCATCATATCTCACCTGATTTCTCTTCTTGTCCTTCCGATATTCTGTCATCATCCGGGTGTGCAATACCTTGTGATTAAGCAGAAATTTTCCTCTCGATCCACGACCGCCATATCCGGTTTTCGCTGTTCACCCTCGTGTTCGCATTCTGTCATTTACATCCCAAAATTTCTCTTTCCCTTGTCTTTCTCGATTACTCCTTCTGTGATTATCCCGTACCACGCCTTTGCTCTATCCAATCCATACATGCCAGTCACTTCCCAGTGAATCATTCCTACTACATTATCGTGTCTTGTTTTCTATTGTTTTCGGGTCACCTTCCTACCTTCATTAACAATATGTCATACGGTCTCACGTTAATCACAACACACCACCTTTATCTGTCGCTTTCTTTTGTATTATCCAATCCTGTATTCAGTTTAATGTGTCCAAAATCCTTGCCACTCTTCCTTAGCTTGTATCCTTCTCTTATTCGTTGCAAATTTTCTTTTTTAATTCTAAGTTTTTCCCTCTTGCAAACAAGAAACCGACTCCTGCAAATTTTGTAGCCGTTCATAGGCGCAGGAGTGGCTGTGGGGTAAGTAGCTTGCTTACCAACCACATGGCTCCGGGTTCAGTCCCACCGCGTGGCACCTTGCGCAAGTGTCTTCTACTATAGCTTCGGGCTGACTAAAGCCTTGTGAGTGGATTTGGTAGACGGAAACTGAAAGAAGCCTGTCGTATATATATATATATGTATATATAATATATATATAGATGCAGGAGTGGCTGTGTGGTAAGTAGCTTGCTTACCAACCACATGGCTCCGCGTTCAGTACTTTCTTATGTATAATCCAATCCTGTATTTTATTTGACCTTAATGTTTATTCCTTTCAGATTAACCATTAAGCAAAATAAGCTTAGAGCATTAAACAAAATTTTAATATTTTTACCTTTTGCTCAATTTACCTGGATTTACCTGTAATTAAAGTCACTTCGAGACAAAAGTTATGCAATAGAATTGATTAAGAACCCTTTCTTTAATTATGTTCCAAATATCACATTAATATGTTGATAAGTAAAAAAGTTACAGTTAGTTAATGAAACAAGCCTAGATTCATGATTATTTTAGAATTTAATTGAAACTCATGAGGGGTGAATTTTGGTCAGAAATATAGTCACGAAAGGGTTAAGGGGGTACCATAGAAATGGTAAATGGTTTATGGCACAAAAGAAATCACTTTAAACCCGCTAAAATATTATTCGGGATGCCTTTATCTCTACTAAGTATAGACGCAGATGTGTTTACCTGAGATTAATTCTGAGGATCCGATCAAAGACTTTGCAATTCAAAAAAGTAGGGGGAATTAGGTAGAATAAGCATGTGCTTAGGGCATCAAAGGAAGGAGGGGGGCACCACAGAAATGGTAAATGGTTTATGGCACAAAAGAAATCACTTTAAAACCGCTAAAATAATATTCGGGATGCTTTTATCTCTACTAAGTATAGATGCAGATGTGTTACCTGAGATTAATTCTGAGGATCCGATCAAAGACTTTGCAATTCAAAAAAGTAGGAGGAATTAGGCAGAATAAGCACGTGCTTAGGGCATCAAGGGAAGGAAGGGGGTACCACAGAAATGGTAAATGGTTTATGGCACAAAAGATATCACTTTAAACCCGCTAAAATAATATTCGGGATGCCTTTATCTCTACTAAGTATAGACGCAGATGTGTTACCTGAGATTAATTCTGAGGATCCGATCAAAGACTTTGCAATTCAAAAAAGTAGGAGGAATTAGGCAGAATAAGCACGTGCTTAGGGCATCAAGGGAAGGAAGGGGGTACCACAGAAATGGTAAATGGTTTATGGCACAAAAGATATCACTTTAAACCCGCTAAAATAATATTCGGGATGCCTTTATCTCTACTAAGTATAGACGCAGATGTGTTACCTGAGATTAATTCTGAGGTCAAAGACTTTGCAATTCAAAAAAGTAGGAGGAAACTTTTCAAATATAAATAAGCTTCCTCCTACTTATTTATATTTTTATTTTTTATTTTTATTTATTTTTATTTATATTTTTATTTATATTGATTATATTTTTTAATTATTTTTATTTATATTTAAATAATGTTTATTTACTGTTTCGTTTCATTTTGAAAAATAAAAATTTATTTTATGGTTTTTGTTATTGTTTATATTTTGAATTACATAATCTTTCAGGGGGGGGGGGCACCAAAATCTATTATGTGCTTAGGGCCTTGATGGGTCTTAATCCGGTCCCGCCTGTCACAACAGATAAGTGTTTCGGTCTCTTACTTAGGAAATCCCTCTTCCTTAGACAATACTGCATCTGTATTTCTGCCCACCTCTCCTGTAGATTGTCCGTGCGGATTCTTTTCTAAACACAAAGAGGACAAACAAGGACAAACAAACGGATTAAGTCGATTATATCGACCCCAGTGCGTAACTGGTACTTATGGAATCGATCCGAAAGAATGAAAGGCAAAGTCGACCTCGGCGGAATTTGAACTCAGAACGTAGCGGCAGACGAAATACCTATTTCTTTATTGCCTACAAGGGGTTATCACAGAGGGGACAAACAAGGACAGACAAATGGATTAAGTCGATTATATCGACCCCAGTGCGTAACTGGTACTTATTTAATCGACCCCCGAAAGGATGAAAGGCAAAGTCGACCTCGACGGAATTTGAACTCAGAACGTAGCGGTAGACGAAATACCTATTTCTTTGCGACCCACAAGGGGCTAAACACAGAGGGGACAAACAAGGACAGACAAACGAATTAAGTGGATTACATCGACCCCAGTGCGTAACTGGTACTTATTTAATCGACCCCGAAAGGATGAAAGGCAAAGTCGAACTCGGCGGAATTTGAACTCAGAACGTAACGGCAGGTGAAATACCTATTTCTTTGCAACCCACTTATTTAATCGACCCCGAAAGAATGAAAGGCAAAGTCGACCTCGACGGAATTTGTACTCAGAACATAACTGCAGACGAAATACTTATTTCTTTATTGCCCACAAGGGACTAAACACAGAGGGGACAAACAAGGACAGACATAGGTATTAAGTCGATTACATCGACCCCAGTGCGTAACTGGTACTTAATTTATCGACCCCGAAAGGATGAAAGGCAAAGTGGACCTCGACGGAATTTGAACTCAGAACGTAGCGGCATATGAAATACCTATTTCTATTTCTTTATTACCCACAAGGGGCTAAACACAGAGGGGACAAACAAGGACAGACGAACGGATTAAGTCGATTATATCGACCCCAGTGCGTAACTGGTACTTATTTAATCGACCCCGAAAGGATGAAAGGCAAAGTCGACCTCGGCCGAATTTGAACTCAGAACGTAGCAGCAGAGGAAATACGGAATACCGCTAAGCATTTCGCCCGGCGTTGCTAACGGTTCTGCCAGCTCGCAGCGGCCCTACAAAGAACAATGACAACAAAGATAACAAAAGGACAATTAAACCAAAAAAATTATAAAAAAAAAAAAAAAGAAAAGAAATAGGAAAACAGAAAGAAAAATCTGAAAGCGAAACGTTGTGGTGAGGAGTGTGCTGAGCGGTGGGGGGTGGGGCGGGGGGTAGCGAGAAAGTGAAAGTAGGAATTTCCAGTACCCCAAATCTATGGGTACTGGAAATTCCCACCACCACAAAGGATACAAGGACGATCACCATCACCACCGCCACCACTGCTGCCGTTGTTATTACCGCGAACAACACCAACACCACCACCACCACCAATACCACCAATACCACCAATACCACCACCACCACCAATACCACCACTACCACCAATACCACCAC
>NW_021825983.1:0-2500 GCF_006345805.1 Octopus sinensis | reverse complement strand
GTTTCAGCTAATGAGCTGTGGCCATGCTGGGGCACCGCCATTATATATATATATATATACTCTTTATTTGTTGCTGTCCTTGTTTGTCCTCTCTGTGTTTAGCCCCTTGTGGGTAGTAAAGAAATAGGTATTTTGTCTGCTGTTACGTTCTGAGTTCAAATTCTGCCGAGGTCGTCTTTGCCTTTCATCCTTTCTGGGTCAATAAATTAAGTACCTATTTCTTTACTACCCACAAGGGGCTAAACACAGAGAGGACAAACAAGGACAGACAAACAGATTAAGTCGATTACATCGACCCCAGTGCGCAACTGGTACTTAATTTATCGACGACCCCGAAAGGATGAAAGGCAAAGTCGACCTCGGCGGAATTTGAACTCAGAACGTAACGGCAGACGAAATACCTATTTCTTTACTGCCCACAAGGGGCTAAACATAGAGGGGGACAAACAAGGACTGACACAGGTATTAAGTCGATTATATCGACCGCAGTGCGTAACTGGTACTTAATTTATCGACCCCGAAAGCATGAAAGGCAAAGTCGACCTCGGCGGAATTTGAACTCAGAACGTAACGGCAGACGAAATACGGCTACGCATTTCGCCCGGCGTGCTAACGCTTCTGCCAGCTCGCCTTCCTAACCTCAATATGAATTTCTACTCTAGGCACAAGGCCCGACATTTTGGGGAAGGGGACCAGTTGATTGGATGGAGCCCAGTACACAACTGGTACTTAATTTATCGACCCCGAAAGGATGAAAGACAAAGTCGACCTCGGCGGAATTTGAACCCTGAACGTAACGGCAGACGAAATACGGCTACGCATTTCGCCCGGCGTGCTAACGTTTCTGCCAGCTCGCCGCCTTAAGTACCAGTTGCGTGCTGGGGTCGATCTAATCGACTGGCCCCCTTCCCAAAAATTTCGGCCCTTGTGCCTAGAGTAGAAAAGAATATTTGAGGTTAGAAATCCACTGAAGGACATTCATTGTGAGTTTCTCAATCTCAATTGTCTTTTCCAGTTTGTCTTCTTGAAACTCAAGTACTTAAGAGGTTAGTCATAACATTATCTTTGTGCGTCGCC
Source organism: Octopus sinensis (assembly GCF_006345805.1). Lineage (NCBI taxonomy): Eukaryota > Metazoa > Mollusca > Cephalopoda > Octopoda > Octopodidae > Octopus > Octopus sinensis. Next base: position 1,423 of record NW_021825983.1, on the reverse strand, counting down.
CTCTGGAACCAACTAGAAATAGTTGCACTATATTGTGGTCGGAAATAGCTTTTGGAATGAGCTGGCGGATTGTGAACAAAGGGCCTATTGTTAGAAACGATTATGTCAAGTATGTTGCTTCCTCTGGTTGGATCTGAAACGATCTGCCGCATAATGAGGGCTTTAGTGCTGTCGAGGAGAACTTCCATATCTGCCTTCTTTTAGTTGCATGATTCCTGCTTGGATATCGCCATCAGGCCAGCTGGACTTAGGAAAATTAAGATCTCCTGTTTAAAGTTTATTGGCCTGTGGGTTAGCGTCGTTTAGAGAAACAGTTCTTTAGGAGAGCTGGCAGAAACGTTAGCACGCCGGGCGAAATTCTTAGCAGTATTTCATCTGCAAATCATCGTTCGAAGTTAAATAGATCGATACTAGGGCTATAATTATGGGTGACAATTTCATAGGACACCGCTACGAAAAATGGGATTTTTTTCTAGCGGTGTCAAATGAAAATATCACCCATAATTACGGCCCTAGTATCGATCTATTGCATTTCAATCTATTTTAGATTTAGGGTTAGTTAGGGTTAGTTGTGTTAGGGTTAGGGGTTGGGGAAGGGTATCTTTTTTTCTTCACAAATGTAAATAAACCCAATCTGTTTCTTAAAGGAGGGACATATTCATTATGCACAGAATGTTATTTACGTCAATGGAGGTAATTGATTGGTTAAAATTGCCGAAATGCAAAAAATTTTAGACGAAATATCTTACAAACTATAGAATTTTCTCAATAAAGCCAACAGAAAATGATGTTTTATAAAAACATTCTACCAGTATACGAAGTTTAAAACTTTTTAGTTACCTAGAAATTATGTTACAAAGTGCCGTTCAAAAGGAAAAGATCCTCGATCTATTGCATTTCAATCTGTTTTAGGGTTAGGTTAGTTAGGATTAGGGTTAGGGTTAGGGGTGGGTGGAAGGGTATCTTTTATTCTTCAGAAATGTAAATAAACCCAATCTGTTTCTTAAACGAGGGACATATTCATACGGCACAGAATGTTTTTTTTACCTCAATAGACGTCAGTGATTGGTTGAAATTGCAGAAATTGAAGGAAAAACAACAACAAATATCTTAGAAACTATAGAATTTTCTCAATAAAGCCAAGAGAAAAAGATGTTTTATGTAACACATTCTACCAGTATGCGAAGTTTAAAACATTTTAGTTACCTAGAAATTATGTTACAAAGCGCCGTTCAAAAGGAAAAGATCCTCGATCTATTGCATTTCAATCTGTTTTAGGGTTAGGTTAGTTAGAATTAGGGTTAGGGTTAGGGGTGGGGGGAAGGGTATCTTTTTTTCTTCACAAATGTAAATAAACCCAATCTGTTTCTTAAACGAGGGACATATTCATATGGCACAGAATGTTCTTTACCTCAATAGACGT
>NW_021825982.1:10000-13993 GCF_006345805.1 Octopus sinensis | reverse complement strand
GAACGCAAAACATTTAGAAGACGATACAAAAAAACACGGACGGGACATTCGAAGCCTTCAATCTTCAGTCAAGAACCGGATCATCCTCGCAATTTCGGCTGATATATGTATATATATATACACGCACGCGCGATGGTATATGAGTGCTGGCGGGATGCCCTATTTCTGAAAAAGGATAAGAGGTAATATATGAACGGTAGCTGATTCAATCTCATTATTTAGTGATCGTTATGTATTTCAAACAAATCCGCGGCGGAATCTAACCCTTTACACATCTTTCTACCATCTGATATCTCCCTCGTTCGTTCAACATGTGTGTGAGCGTGCGCGTGTGTGAATGTTGTGCCTGTGGTGTATATATATATATATAATATATATATATTATATATATATATAATATATGTGTGTGTGTGTGTGTGTGTGTGTGTTACGTATTTTCTCTTCATCTTAATTAGTTGAATTGTTCTGTAAGGAAGGAGCTGGTTTCAAGCAAAGATACAAAGCTCTATCATTGGAATGTAAATAACAAAATCAGTATCACATGTTGAACATTTAGAAAAGTCTCACGTACTTTTACTGTTCCGCTTACAGGCTGTACAATTACATCTGCGCGTTAACTGGGGTTTTTCTTTTTTTTTTTTTTTTTTTTTTTCTGAAACCGCATTTAATCCACATTGTCCCTAAAGTATTTACTTACAATATTATATGCAACAATTATTATTGGTATGAATGCGAGTTTATAATCTGAATATAAAAACTAGAGCTTTTGAAGCAGATAACCGCCGTCATCACCTTTTGTTAGCATTTTCGGAGAGGTTTTCTCATCATCTGAACATCCGACATCTGTGACGGTATATAGTTCTCTTCTCTGTATAAAAATGCAGTTGTTTCTGACAACTATATGTAAGCGTGTGTGAACATGTGTATGTATGTATGTATGTATGTATGTATGTATGTATGTATGTATGTATGTATGTATGTGTCTGTGTGTGTATGTGTGTATGTATGTTTGTATGTATATATATACATATATATGTATGCATGCATGAATGCATGTATGAATGTATGTATTATGTAGGGAGGTAAGTAGGTGTGTAGGTAGGAACGTAGGTAGGTAGGTAGGTTGGTACGCACGTAAGTACGTGTATATATGAATATATGTTTGCATGTATAGAGAGATAGATAAATAGATAGATAGACAGACAAACAGATAGATAGATAGATCGATATGCAAGTATTTGTGTGTGTGTGAGTGTTTGTTTGTGTGTATGTGTGTCTCTGTGTGCGCGTGATATGTATAATATATATATATATAATTATATATTATATATATATATACATATTTACACATATAGATATGTATAAATATATGCACAATATTTATATATGCATACATATATATATATATATAAATTAATAATAAATAAAATATATACATATATACATACATATATGTACTACTACCTCTACATGTATATATACATGCATATATGGGTACAGGACACCAAAAAAAAAAAACGTCGAACACAATGAGAAACGAAAACATAAACACAAAACCAAGGAAATGGACATTTTATTAAAACAACGAAAAAATAGAGTACAGGACATACAAAACAAGGAAAATTCCCCTTCTTCAAACAGATGTATATTAAACATGTATATACATATATGTATATTATATAAAATATCATATATATGCACCTATATATATATATATATACATACATACAGAGGGAGAAAAAGATAACTAACTAACTAGCCTGATAAATAGACATGATATAATGAATGCCTTAAGTATATAATAGAAAGTTGTGAATGTATATACGTGTACATGCGTGTATGTGTGTGTGTGTGTGTGTGGTGAATGTGTGTGTGTGTGTACGTGTGTGTATGTGTGTGTGTCTGTGTGTGCATGTGTCCACATGCTTGCGTACATGCCTACACCCACGCACATATTTAAAAATAAATATCTATTCAGCACAGTGAACCATGTCACAAATTCCTTTCGTAAAATAACTATTCTATGCCCAACGTATTTCCCCGTCGCTATAAGCATAAAAACAAAGAGAGGACGAGGGGGGAAATGAAGAGCTATATATAGAACGAAATACTAAAGCTCTGATGTAAGCACATGACGTCATCCAACTGACGGAAACTCCATACGGGTTTCCTCAGCAACTATTATATATATTCGCTTAATGACGTCATGTGTCACCGACGCCGCCTTGTCTGACCTAGTTTTTCTGCTAACCGTTTTATTTCATTTGCTCGTTTTTTCTCCTTTGTTATTTGTTTATAGTTTATTTAGTTTCAGTCTATTTTTACATTTTTTTTAGTCTGCTTTAATTTTGGGGGTCTTATTTAACGCAACGAAAGAGATTAGCAGGAAAAGGTTTTAAAAATTACTTACATACATATGGATATATACACACATTGTTACACACACACTCACACATATGTACCTACATAGATACACTTTACTCTTTTACTTGTTTTAGGGATTCGACTGTGGCCATCCTGGACCAGCGCCTTTAGTCGAGCAAATCGACCCCAGGACTTATTCTTTATAAGCCTAGTACTTATTCTATCGGTTTTCTTTTTGCCGAACCGCTAAGTTCGGGGACGTAAACGCACTAGCATCGGTTGTCAAGCGATGTTGGGGGACAAACACAGACACAAAAACATATACATACACACACACACACACACACACACACACCACACACACACACAACACACACACACACCACACACACATATAATATATATATATATAATATAATATATATATATATATATATATATAATCTATATATATATATTATATATATATATATACACATATATACGACGGGCATCTTTCAGGTTCCGTCTACCAAATCCACTCACAGGCTTTCGTCGGCTCAAGGCTATAGTAGAAGGCATTTGCCCAAGGTGCCATACTGTGGAACTGAACCCGGAACCATGTAGTTCGTAAGCAAGCTACTTACCACACAGCCACTATGCATATATAAGCATCGGTATATGGACATAAATAAGTTGGTGTGTTTATGTCCCCGAAAACTAGTGATTCGGCAAAAGAGAACGATAGAATAAGTATTAGGCTTACAAAGATTAAGTTCTGGGATCGAATTCTTCGACTAAAGGCGGTGCTCCGGCATGACTGCAGTCGTGGTGCATGCGCATTATTTGGTTTTGATTTTGTCGACTACACAGTATAGTAGGGTCAGTTGGACACCGTCTGTGAGAAAAACATCACCATGACGCAATTCACTCTTTCAGAAAGTTGGAAACGACATGTTGTACTTCTTGCCATCCGCGCCAGAAGCTCCAATACGAACATTTTAGAGAGTTTGTGTGTCAATCCAAGGACAGTGCAGAGGATTCGGAAAGAGTTGGGTGAGTCTAATGGTGATTACAAAGGTACGGCAGCTCGAAAACCTCACTCTGATCGTTCTGATCGTCATGCCTCCATTCATTTTCCAACACGGCCTCAGACTCAACACGGAGGCCTACATCAAGTGCCTGGAGGAGGTAGTGTTGTCCTGGGTCAAGAGGGTGGCTGCTGGAAGACCCTGTGTTTGGTAAGAGGACTCTGCACCATGCCACACAAGCAGGAGAATCCAGTCATTGCTGTCAGACAATTTATGCGACCACATAATTTATGCTACCGCACTGTAACCCCCTTGATTATTATGTGTGGGGCGCAGTTGAGCGAGAGACCAACAAAACTCATTGTAACACCAGAGGTGAACTTAAGGCAAGGATTATGGCAGCATTCATCAAATTAAACAAGGAGACCGTCTAAAGGAATTGCAGGAGATTCCCGAAGTTTAGAGGCCGTGGTTGAAGCCCATGGCGATTTTATTGAATAAATTTACTCCTTAGTATTTCAAGATATTTTTATGTTATTTTGGTAAATATAAAAATGTTAAAATGAGATGACAGTGTTATTTTAGCTTATTTTCGACAATTTCGTTTATTTCGACTATT
>NW_021825982.1:0-5000 GCF_006345805.1 Octopus sinensis | reverse complement strand
TCATGATGCTGACACCCTAACTACTAAACCACGCGCCTCCACTCTAATAATATTTAATAATAAAAATACAATCAGAGCTTTTAGACATCGAATGGCTAGGAGGATTCTCCTCCAACCCTGACTAAAATAGGAATTAAAGGCAATAAGTAGTTGGAAACCACGGTTTTAAAGGAATACCAGCCTTGACCGATGTTGTGACGCATTGTCATCATCATCATCATTATCATCATCAGTACTAGGGTCTAAGTAATCGACTAGGCTCTACCGCTCAAAATTGCAAGTCTTAAGCCTAAATTAGAAACCATAATAATTATTATCCAGGAGTCCTGGAGCTGATGAACTCTTTGAATGCACTTTCAGCATCGGTTTGATTTTTGAACTCCTCTCGCAGGAAACCGTCAAGGTGCTTGAAAAAGTTGTAGTCGGTAGGAGAGAAAGGTCTGGGGAATAAGCTGGGAGAGAAAGAACTTTGTAGCCAAGTTCGCTCTGGAGCGTCATTAGTGAAACATGTGGTCGAGCATTGTCATGAAGAATGAATAGACCTCTTCTGTTGACCAGTCTAGGACAGAGCAGTAGCAGTTTTCCTTCATTTCGGTAATTTTGTGGCAATATGCTTCTGCAGTAACGGTTTTTCCGGGTTTTAAGAGCTTATAGGGGATGTGTCCAGCAGTACACCTCCAAACAGTCACCATAACCTTCTTTTTGAAGAGCTCGGGCTTATGGAAGGTTTTCGGTGCTTTATTTTGGTCCAGCCACTGCGAAGAGCATTTTTCATTATTGTACAGAATCCACTTTTCATCACAGGTTATAATTTCCGTCAACCAAATCCACTCACAAGACTTACCCAAGTGCTATGCAGTGGGACTGAACCAGGAACCATGTGGTTGGGGAGCACTTCCTACTATCATAAGGATTGTTTCTGTCTTCTGACCCCATATTCGGGTTATCGACATCTCCAGATCTTTGTTTTTTTTATTGTTTAGCATTTCTTTTAGAAATACATTGTTATTTATTGGGACTGATATATAAATTAGAGGGCATTTATTTATTTTTGCTTGGTGGTCTCTAACAACAGTATCTGGGCGATTAAGTTTGATTTGTGTGGACATTTCCTGACACATTTACTGGGCTATGCCTATGTTAACTCTTGTTCTGTTGACATTCCACTGCGCTTCCAGTATATGTAAATCCCACCTCAGTCAAGTCTTTGGATTTATTCTTTCAAAACCGAGACTGTGTAATGTGTTGGATATCCAGCTTACTGGTGGTAGTTTATTTCATTGGATATTTGCAGAATAGTGTGTTTTGTATTTGTGGATTATTTTGTTTAGGTTATAATATTAAATTAATATTGTCTTGCGTAAGATGTGGGCTGTTCCTAGCAGGGCTATTTTTTTAGATAGTGTGTAGTGCTTTAGTTCATACGTTTTTGTTCAAGTTTTTTTTTATTATGCCCTGTGCTCCAATTATTACTGGTGTTATTTTCACGTTTATGCCCTACATCATCATCATCATTATCATTATTATTATTATTATTATTATTATTATTATTATTATTATTATTATTATTATTATTAGGCGTAGGAGTGGTTGTATGGAAAGTAGCTTGCTTACGAACTACATGGTTCTGGGTTCAGTCCCACTGCGTGGCAACTTGGGCAAGTGTCTTCTAATATAGCCTCGGGCCGACCAAAGCTTTGTGAGTGGATTTGGTAGACGGGAACTGAAGGAAGCCCGTCGTATATATATGTATATATATGTATGTGTGTGTGTGTGTATATGTTTGTCTCCCCGACGTCGCTTGACAATCGATGCTCGTGTGTTTACGTCCCCGTAACTTAACTGTACGGCAAAAGAGAACCGATAGAATAAGTACTTGGGTTGCAAAGAATAAGTCCTGGGGTCGATTTGCTCGACTAAAGGCGGTGCTCCAGCATGGCCACAGTTAAATCACTGAAACAAGTAAAAGAGTAAAAAGAGTAAAGAGTATTATTATTATTATTATTATTATTATTGTTGTTGTTGTTGTTGTTGTTGTGGTGGTGAACATCGGTTCACTAGATGACAACATGCCTTGCGTTAATTAATTATTCTTCTTCCCTTCAAAAATAAATATGTGTCCTTGTATTTATGTAAGAAAATCCGTAGAACCCTTATAAAACAAAGCAAAAGAGGAATAAAACAAATTACGTCATTGCTTGTGTAAAAGAAGTTTTAAAAAAACAACAGAAAGAAAAAAAAAATTGAATAAATATACTGTCGTCTGCTTTTCTTCATTTCCTGTTCTGAAGCAGAACAGTGGCGTTTCAAATAAAAATTGCACTTTATTTCTATTACAAAACTTACTTGTTCTGTTTGTTTTTTTTTGTTTTTTGTTTTTTGTTTTTTTTTTGTTTGCTGTTTCTCTTTTTGTTAGTGACAGAAGCCAGAAGCCTACAGTGGTTCGCGGAAAAGGCTAAGTGGTTGCTGGTAGCTACTGGTTTGATGGATTGATGGTTTGATGATGGCGGTGAAGATCTGACGTGTAAAAAGGTCAAAATTAAATCAAAATTTACGTCAATTTGCAACTTCACACACAATAATTATATTATTTCCCTCTCCCTCACTCCCTCTGTATATATGTGTAAATATATATATATATATATATATATATATATATATATATATATATATATATATATATATATATATATATATATATATATATACATATATATATCTTTATATCTAATTAACACTTTATAGAAGAACCTAATCTCTCACTGTTTAATGTTTAATCTTTCCAAACGCTGCTGCCGCCATTCTCTACATCCCTCCTTCGTCCATCCGTTCCTTTGTTCATTGTTCTTTTCTTCATGTTTTTTTTGTTTGTTTTTTTTTTAATTTTATTTCCGAACTAATTTTCATTTATTTGCTACTCACTTCTGCTTTTATATAAGTTTAGGAACGTCAGTATGTGCTTCAGTCACACTTTCTCTCCTTCTCTCACTCTCTCATTCCTTCTTTTATCCTCTCTCTCCTCTCGCCAAAGTTTTCCGAGTGACTGCTTTACGGTTTGTAGATAACTCCTCAGAGAACACAGACCCAGGTTTCTTCCCTACAAAACGTAACTATAGACTAGTCGCAACTAGTCTTTTAAAATGATTTTGTTTTTTAAATACTTATTCTAATAAATTAGTTTTTTATGTGCTTTCTTGTACTGCATGACTCTTTCATAAATATTAAGCTCTTAACCCTACAGTTAAAACAACAAAACAGTGACGGAAACAAGTAAAAGAACATACACACGCACATAGACGCACACACATACACAAACACACATACGCACACACGTACAAACATAGACATACACACACACATATACACGCAAACACAAACACATACACATACGCACATACACACACACATACATGCACATACACAAACACACATACACACACATGTACACACATAAATAGGCACACACAAACATACACACACAAACAGATACACACACAAACAGATACACACACGCACACACATGCACACTCACGCACACACATACACATACATATACGCACAAGCAAACATTTTGGGAGCAGTACACACATACACAGATACAGACATGCACACATACACACACAATACATATACACACACACAAATACACATACACACACATGTACGCATATATACACACACATACACAAACATACATATACACACACAAACACGCATGTACACACACGCATACGCATACACATACACACACATATACACACAAACACTCACAAACACACATACACTCACGCACGCACATACACATACACAAACACACACAAACACACATACACACACGCACACACATACACAGACACATACACACACACGCACACACGCACACATACATATATATTATATATATATATATAATCTTTGCTTTTATTCTTTTATATGTTTCAATCATTTGACTGCGGCCATGCTGGAGCACCGTCTTTACTCGAACAAATCGAGCCCAGGACTTATTCTTTGTAAGCCAAGTACTTATTCTATCGGACTCTTTGCCGATCCACTAAGTTACGAGGACATAATCACACCAACATGGGGCATCAAGTGATGGTGGTGGGACAAACGCAGATACACAAAACATATGCATATACAAGGGTTGGCCAAAATAATGGAAACACCTTAAAATTTCAAACAAATTTATTTTAATATGGGGTAGGACACCTTTGGCAGTAATTACAGCTTGAATTCTACGAGGTATGAATTGTTTCCAAAGGAATCTTTGTCCATTCTTCAGCTAAAACAGTTTCCAGTTCTTGTAGTGATAATAAACTGTTGCCTGCTTTTCTTCATTTCAATAATATTAGAAAACCTACAATGCTAGAAACAAGAGCTAAAGCGTCCTGATGCTGCTGTCAACGCACATAATTGTATACATATATACTGAATGCGACCGTCAACAGGCGAAAGTGGCAATCGTGATATCTCTAGTTGTCGGTTTCAGTTTTTAACAGTTTTTCAGCAGGGTCAGCACAACTAGCCAGATTCTGGACAGCCAATTATGGTCGCTGTCACTATTCATGTATGCAATTATGTGCGTTGACTGCAGCATCAGAACACTTTAGCTGTTATTTCTAGCAGTGTAGGCGTTCCAACACCTTCAGTCATATTTAATGACAATTATAGCTTTCCTTTTTGATAATACATTGCTAAACCGCTGCCAAATTTGATTATATATATATATGTTTTATATATATATATATATATATGTTTTATATATATATATATATATATATATATATATATATTATATATATAAGAGGTAATGGTGTCATTGAAACCCAAAGGTGTCAGGTAATGCTGAATAAGTGCTATAGACAGACCATAGTTTTCCAGGTTCGGTAATTTTGCGAATAGGGGTCCAACGTTGGTCATATGTCAGCGTTTGTATATAAGAATTTTTTGCATAATGAGAAAAAAAAACAAGTCTGTGTAGATATTAGAAGTGTAAGACC
>NW_021825981.1:0-14007 GCF_006345805.1 Octopus sinensis | reverse complement strand
ATTGTTTTTGCATGATAGAGTAATTCTCTCTACCATTGCGAAGTATCTATTCATTTAGTCACTACACATACACACACACACACACACACCAGCATACATACATGGATGCATTCAAGTACATACATGCATGTGTGTATATATGTTTGTATATGTATATGAATATATATAAATGTATATTGGCTAAACTGGCAAAATGACCATTCCGAAATATAACAATATCTGTTTCAACACACGACTTCACATAAAAAATCTTGCACAACAAATATATATATATACATACGTGTGTGTGTATGTATGTACATATATACAGAGAGAGAGAGAGAGAGAGAGAGAGAGAGAGAGAGACAGACAGAGTCTGTGTGTATTTGAATGTGTGCGTGTGTGTGTGTGTGTGAAAGAGATTGAGAGTCTGAATGTATGAAGAGAAAGAGGATGTAAAGAATAGTAGCCGCAACAGTAGGATTATTATTATTATTATTAGTAGTAGTAGTAGTAGTAGTAGTAGTAGTAGTAGTAGTAGTAGTAGTAGTAGTAGTAGTAGTTGTAGTAGTAGTAGTTGTAGTAGTAGTAGTAGTAGTAGTAGTAGCAGCAGCAGCTGTTGCGGTGGCGGAGGTGGTGGTGGTGGTGGTAATTTCAAATTTTGGCACAGGGCCAGCAGTTTTTGAAAGGGGGTTGAAGCCGATTGCATCGACCCCAGCACTCTAACTGTTACGTATTCGGCGATCATTCGGTACTAGTAACATAACTGTCACTTATAAACGCACATGGGTTTATTTACATTTCTGAAGAAAAGAGATACCCTTCCCCCTAACCCTAACACCACATATATAAAAAAAAATTAAAATTTTACGGAAAGTGACGATCTTCTTCTTCAAATGTAAACAAATACACGTGATGTAAATGGGACTCATATCGAAAGAATGCCACTTATTCTATAGAATCCAAATCATGATAAGAGGAATAAATATTTCGCAAAATTAAAGAAATATTTTTGTCCGAAGCGATTAGCAGAGCGCTCAATAAAAATGGAAGAAAACAAAAATCGTACTTTTTTTACATACAAATCTAAAACAATGCTGCGCTACCTTTTTTCACTTGCGGTACACGTCTTCTCTTTGCAAAATTCGACGGCACACCTGAACTAAAAATATAACTAGGTGTGCCGCGATGTAACCTGAATATAATTTTTCTCTAGTTTTAGTTATATTTTTAGTTCAGGTGTGCCGTCGAATTTGCCAAAGAGAGACGTGTACCGCAAGGGAAAAAAGGAAGCGCAGCTTGTTTTAGATTTGTATGTAAAAAAAGTACGATTTTGTTTTCTTCCATTTTTATTGAGCGCTCTGCTAATCGCTTCGGACAAAAATATTTCTTTAATTTTGCGAAATATTTATTCCTCTTATCATGATTTGGATTCTATAGAATAAGTGGCATTCTTTCGATATGAGTCCCATTACATCACGTGTATTTGTTTACATTTGAAGAAGAAGATCGTCACTTTCCGTAAAATTTTTATTTCTTTTATATATGTGGTGTTAGGGTTGGGGAAGGGTAGGGTATCTTTTCTTCAGAAATGTAAATAAACCCATGTGCGTTTATAAGTGACAGTTATGTTACTAGTACCGAATGATCGCCGAATACGTAACAGTTAGAGTACTGGGGTCGATGCAATCGGCTTCAACACCCTTTCAAAAACTGCTAGCCCTGTGCCAAAATTTGAAATTACCACACCACCACCACCTCCGCCACCGCAACAGCTGCTGCTGCTGCTGCTGCTAATACTACTACTACTACTACTACTACTACTACTATACTAATAATAATAATAATAATAATAATAATAATAATAATAATAATAATAATAATCCTACTGTTGCGGCTACTATTCTTTGCATTCAGACTCTCACACCTAGCATCGTCTCGTGGCATACCAATGTGCCGCGGCATACCGGTTGCGAAGCAGTGATCTAAGTGGTACTTCAAAATGAAATTCAGCCACGTATTCAAATATATACGTTATATATTTGACGTATTCTGCGGGTAAAAGGTGTTTCCAGTAGTCAGACCATCATAGAAAGGATATGGCTACAAGATACTGTCATCAGTGCATCGGCAAAAAGAACCTGATAACTTTGGTGTTGTATGCACACCTAGGAATGTCCTTCTCGAGCCACGCCTGGCTCATAAGGGCCGGTTTCCTTGGCGTATAGGTTCCCCACCTGGAAGGGACACCGGTCCATCGCAGGAGGAAAGAGTGAGAGAAAGTTGTGGTGAAAGAGTAAGCACAATTCGCCATTACCTTCTGCTGGAGCCGCGTGGAGCTTAGGTGCTTCGCTCATAAACACACACATCGCCCGGTCTGAGATTCGAACCCGCGATCCTTCAACCACGTGTCCGATGCTCTAATCACTAGGCCATGTGCCTCCACACCTAGGAACTGAAACCAGTGATATTCGGAAACAGTCGAAACGTACAGCATGCAAAACACGCACTATGATGCAACTTTGTAACGCGCACGCACCACACACACACACACACCACAAACGCGTGTGCACATACACGCACACATACACCTACACATGTACACGTACAGACAGGGTGAAAATCATTTAAGATTCACACACCCACAAGTACATTCACATCTACATTATATGAAACCATGTTTCGCACATGCGCATATGCATAAGTACACGAAACAGACACCAGCTGATACCCAGTTAGAGACAAAAAAACATGGTGACGCGCACAGCCATGCATTACACACGCTCAGTCATTCACTTGAAGGGTGGGGGTGTTTGTGTGTAACCCCTCTCTTGATTTCTGGAATTTCTTTTATTCTTCGTAAACCTTTAAGGAAAACGTGACAGATCTTGAAATTTCGTTGCTTATTACGAAAAGAAAAGAACTTAGAAAAAAATTCTCCCTAACTTTATATATACCCGTACATACATACTTACGTACGTACATACATACATACATACATACATACATACATACATACATACATACATACATACATACATACATACATACATACATGTGTGTGTGTGTGTGTGTTTAGGGGTGTAAAAAGTTAAGGAGAAATAATGTAGGCTCAGTCGAGAGATTGTGGCATACACAGTCGGTTAGTCTGTAGCATAAACACTGCTTGTATGGAAAATACAGATGACTTGCTAATTGATCATAAAATTTATTAATCAATGCATCGAATACATTTCGTCCCATATCATCCGATAAAATGACAGATGCTATACAACAAAGCAACTATCATTGTTTATAATGCGATAATCAAATGTGTAAATAAAAGAAATGGAAGAGGTAGTTGAGTACTACAATTGTTTCAAAAGCATATCGTGTGCATTTTACGTAACATTACGAATTTCTTGTAACCGTCTGGTGTACTTTTTCATCAGGTACATACGACAGTTTGACTGCAAATAGTCCGCCGTAATGGAGAATGCAAAACAAAGCCGGGCTCGCAGAAAGAATGAAAAAGATGAAAGTGTAAATTGAAATCGGTAAAGAACGAATGGTGTGCCCTACTCAACGATTACCTTAGCGAGATAGATAGGGGTGTGGTTTCGTTTCTTTATCAGCCTACTTGAATTATTGTAGTGGCTGCTGTAGATTATAATCGCATTAATGTATATATGGCATCAATAATGGGCAACCTGCGCGCCGAAAGTTGTGATGTTTATTGCTAGGAATAGATAAATATGAATAATAACATGTCATATGAATTTTAAAAAAAAAACGGAAGAGGAAAGAAAAGGGAAATGAAGAAGAATAAGGATAAAGTAAAGTGATGATAGTAGGTTACCTGCATGTATACATACACGAATACACTAGTCCACGCGTACCCTCACAGAAAGAAAAAACGAGAAACTATGTAGACGTACGTGTACGAAGTATATCAGTATATACATATAACCATTAGCACTTATGTAAACGCATGTAAACAAATATACGTGCACATATACATACATATACGTGCATATATAGACACACACACACACATATTCTTAGATAACACACACGGCTAATTATACGAATATGTGTCTAGAAACCCGCTACCCACTCATATGCTAAAAAATAAGAAAATATAGGTACAAGTACAGACATACTTAGACAAAAATCTTTACAAATGAATAGCATCGTACGACATTCAAACAAAGGTGCAATAAGAAGTATATATGTAACCACATATATACATGTAAGCATGCATACATGCTGACATATGCTGGAAGTTAATTAAAGACAATGACAGAAATAAGAAATCTTGCGACAAAAATACTGAAATGAGACAGGTAAAGGTTACATGTGTAGTTATAGATACATAAATTCATTCGCACAAAGAAGCACTCACGTGCTCGTTTAAGTTGTTGATCTTTTAGTAAAACGAAACATGAAAACATATTGGGTATCTTTACCTTTTGACCGGCAGATTTATGAAATATGTCATAAATAACAGTGACAAACGAAATATACACCGCCGATAGTTATTGTAGACAAGTAACGGTAGTAATTTTATTCAGCTGAATACACGTCATTGATTGGTTGAAATTACCGAAATACGACAACTTTAACACGAAATAACTTCGTAAATATAAACTTTTCTTTAAAACGCTAAGAGTAAAAGATGTTTTATATGACACATTCTACCAGTATACGAAGTTTGAAAATGTTTAGTTACAAAAAATTATTTTGTAAATCTGCTGGTCAAAAGGTAAAGATCCTATATTGTTAGTAAGAATTAGAATATTACATGACACTCAGGGAAATCGGAAAGTAACCAAATAAGTTAGTTGCCTGGAGCAAAAGGTATCGGAAGTATACTAATGTCAGCCAGATCCCCTCTTCGCCAGGTAGTAGTAACACAGAGGAGTAATGTAGCATCCAGAGTTTGATGTACTAGTTAATAAAAATAGATGAAAAGTTTATCAGGGAAGATCATAATTGCACTAAATAATGTTAGATACACAAAGTACGGCCCTAAAGGCAAGTGAAAACGAGTTACCGTATGAATTTTTCAGTAGTTATAAGTAGGAAGTGACAGGAATTGTCTAACAGGAAGTAGGGTTTGGAGTGAAGGAAAGTGTTGCATAATGTTTTAATGATTTATCAAACAAGGGAAAATGGATTTCTTTAAGAAGTTACCATTGACTATAAATGAAGAGGGATTAACTAGTAAGTAATGTTAAAAGAGAATTAGGGTTTGTAGTGGAGGATGGAGTTGCGTAATTTATGCTTACATTTTATTGATAATGTTGTCCTTACTGTACATGATCCTCACCTCTGTAATGCATAAAAAGCACCTATTATTATCTCTCTCTATATAAACGGCAGTTTGTCTGTGCGTGTTTCTGTGTGTCTGTTTGCTTGTACCCTCACCCTGACCACGGCTTTCAACCGATTCTGATGAAACTTGACACACACATAGCCCAATGTCATAATTCAAAACTAACGCAGCGAAAATTTTGAAAAGTTCCCCCAGTTCTGAAAAAAATCGATAAATTCGACATGGGGTCGAGAATGAGAAACACAAACCGCAAACTGTCTAGGGGACGCAACTCCACCATTTTTTTGCTAATTTTTGGCTATAACTCTCTAAAAATGCTTTATAGTTATTTCCCTTACAAACCTGAGCAACGCCGGGCGATACTGCTAGTAACTACTATAGGGTTTCGCGCGTTGAACGATCAGCCATTCGATACTGTAGTCAAACAAATGGTTCTTTACTTTCCAAATTATTTTTAAAATGTACCAGCAGCCTTATCTTCGGACCTATAGGTCATGTCATGTAAGTTAGATTTGAAGCCATTACAAATAAAATCAATGCCGTTCGTTAGGCACTTATTATCTAATGGACAGAAGCAAGGACATTTACAATTACACAATGTGTTTGAGATCACACGCAGAGTGCAATTCAGGCCGTTGTACTGCCTTCACTAAACACACTATTAGTCATAATCAGTAGCAGGATTGGTAGGTTTATCGAAGTCGTAGTTAGTCCTAGTGATGTTCTTATTCAGAAGGATACTGTGTGCAGAAGCTGTACAACAATCACATGCGTTTTGTTGATAATATACAGGATGTCAGTTACTTCTCAGGTTTGTCAAGGGTGCCCTTTGTTGTATATTCTGAGGTATTGTGCTCGGGTCTTATTAACATTTGTTAGATGGATTGATAAGTCATTTATAATTAATTTTGTGCATAACATCATATATATTGCAGTAGTAGAGTGACAACCTAACGGACTGGAGAATTTAAAAGTTTCCCTTTACCTACTAAATGTAGGAAAGTGTTATACACACGCACACTCACACACACACACACATATATACGTGTGTGTGCATGTGTGTGTATGTATGCATTCTATTAAGTATATGTATGTGAATATATATATGTTGGTGTATTATATCTATATACATTTATATATACCTACATACCAACATATATTTGTAGTGCATCTTGCAAGCATGAAGTGGATTCGATAGCAGTTCAACAGAACTTTTCTCACAGTGGAACAATGACTTTTTCGGTGACAGCAGTTTTACATATGCCAGATGCCTTAAGCTAGGCCGAAATAATGTCTTCACCACTTGACACTTATAACCTCTTCTACTTCACCAAAAGCTAGAATAGAGATATCACAGTACCACCAACGAAGCCCATTGTTCTGAACGATATCCTTCTGGATAGTTATAAAAGCAAGAACCCCAAGCAAAAATCAGTTACTGACTTGGTGACAACTGAGTTAGTCGGCTCGTGACAACTCAATCAGTTAGTTAATGAATGACAAACTCGAGTCAGAGACAGCTTCCGTCAGTTAGGGAGCGGAACGCTAGAATCATTGTCTTTAGTAGCAAGGCAGCTAATAAATTCAATGGTCAAAAGGAGAAATGAAATCTACTCTCAGTAGCTATGAGACCCAACTTTCCACACTCTCTCACTTTCACTAACTCACTTTATCTTTTCTGCACATTACTATGTCTCTCTCTATGGTTTACCACCGAAATTAACTTTATTTCACACGCTCTAGGATTTTATCACCTGCCCGTCGAAGCAAGGTATTATATTCAGTGTAACGGTAAATAAATATTTTCTTCGCAACTTCAATCACTTTTCTTTCACCTTTACATAATGGCTATCAACGAAGAACCAATTCTTACACACTGATTACGACTCCGACATTCCATCCTACTATGTATCGACTATCGTCTTCTCATATTACTGTTTACTAAATAATATCACCCGTTACATATTTTATAGTGGCCGTGTGGTAAGTAGCTTGCTTACAACCACATGGTTCGGGGTTCAGTCCCACTGCGTGGCAACTTGCGCAAGTGTCTTCTACTATAGCTTCGGCCCAACCAAAGCCTTGTGAGTGGATTTGGTAGACAAAAACTGAAATAAATAAATAAATAAATACAATGTATGTATGTATGTATGTATGTATGTATGTATGTATGTATGTATGTATGTATGTATGCATGTATGTATGTTTGTTCGTGTATCTGTGTTTGTCCCCCACCATCGATTAACAAAACCGATGTCGGCGTGTTTACGTCCCCGTAGGACCGATAGAATAAGTACTAGGCTTACTCCAGCACGGCCCGCAGTCAAATTACTGAACAAATAAAAGAATATGTATATATATATATATATATATATATATATATATATAAATATTATATACACATATATATATTATAATATATATATATATATATATATATATAATATCTAATATATATATATATATATATATATATATATACCTCATGTATACTAAATATATATTATATATATATATATATATATAGACACACCATTATATATATATATATATATATATATATATATATATACGTATATATATACACACACGCATATATATATGTAGGATATATATATATATATATATAATATATATATATATACATATATATCCCTACATGCCTACACATATATATGAACTATGTATACACGCACATACACTCGTAAAGAAACCATATGAACCATGTATAGAAAATGTTGAAAAGTTCCTATTTATTAGCAATTTGTGTGTTTTTAGCCACTATTCTTCGGATTGTCGTCCCTTTTATCACTTTTTTTTTGCGGGGAGGCATAACTTGTAAGGTTTGCTTATTGGCAACGCTTCCTGAGAATACATACATATACGTGTGTATATATATCAGTTAATTGGAAATACATACGCAATATATAGCACGACTTGAGATAATTTGATACTCTGACAACGTACACAAAAAGACACACATACCTACGTACAATATATATAAATATTAATATACATATATATATATATAATATAGATATATTATATATATATATACATACATACATACATACATACATACAACATACATACATACATACATACATATATATATATATATAATTATATATATAATATTATAAGATATATGTATGCGTATGTGTATGTATATGTATGCCTGTGTAGGTTATATATATATACATATATATATATATATATATATAATATATATATGTATGCGTGTGTGTATGTATATGTATGTCTGTGTATGTGTATATATATGTATATATATAAATATACATATATATATATATGTATGTATATATATACGCACTAACACAAGCGCATATACATTTATTTTACTGCGTAATATCTGTTCTTACAGACATTCATCCTCACCTACTCTTTCTCAATCTCTCGCTCACACACGCATCCACTCTCACACACACACGCACACGCACACACACACACACGCATACACACACGCAAATATACAAACACACATATACACATACACAGCCGCATTTATATTATGCGTATACAAATACATATATTTAACTGCGTAATTCTACCAACACGTTCATTCTTCTCCACATGCCTAGTCCCTCCCACCACATGTAACTATATATATATATATTTATATTTATATTATATATATACATACATACATACATACATGCATACATTTGTGTGTATATGTATGTGTGTGCGTATGTATATAGGTATAAAATATCTTTAAGAGTTGGACAATTTTTTATCTTATGAAAAAGGTACTACGTAATATGTACTTCTCAAGTACATACTAGTATATTAGGTTACTGTATATTACACAATGTCGACAAACAGACACGTATATATGTAACAGAAATGCATATATGTCACGAACACACACACACACTTGTATAAATAGATAGATGGATAGATAGATAGATAGATAGATAGATAGATAGATAGATAGATAGATAGATAGATAGATAGATAGATAGATAGATATATAGATAGATAGATAGAGATAGAAAGATAGATAGATAGATAGATAGATAGATAGATAGATAGATAGATAGAGATAGAAGATAGATAGATAGATAGATAGATAGATAGATAGATAGATAGATAGATAGATAGATAGAGATAGATAGATAGATAGATAGATAGATAGATAGATAGATAGATAGAGAAAGATAGATAGATAGATAGATAGATAGATAGATAGATAGATAGATAGATAGATAGATAGATAGATAAATAGATAGATAGATAGAGAGAGAGAGAGAGACAGACAGACAGACAGACAGATAGATAGACAGACAGACAGATATTAAAGTTTGTTTTTATGTTCAGTAATTATAGAAACAATTTTACATTAATCTGAAAGGGCTACTCGATACTTTTGTAGTATACAAATTTATTATTCTTAAACGCCGATGACTTAGCTGTCCGAGACTTCGAAGTCACTGTCAGTGATATTCTTGTTGAAGAATAAAAGGATAGATAGTGAAATAGCTTGATAGAAACATACATACATACATACATAGACACATACACACACACACACACCTATATATACACACACACAGGGAGAGAGAGATGGATGGCTGGATGGATGGAGGGATACATGCATACATGGCGTGATACAGGGAAATAATTACACACACACACACACATACACACACACACAGATACACACAGATAGATAGACAGACAGACAGACAGACAGACAGACAGACAGACAGACAGACAGATAGATAGATAGATAGATAGATAGATAGATAGATAGATAGATAGATAGATAGATAGATAGATAACAACGCGGGTGCACGAATAGGCACACAAGTGTTTTGCGCTCGAAGAATAGACACCGAATCGAACTCCGATTTTTTTAAATGTTCGAATCCACGGACTAATCGTTATTCAAGAGTTACCGATGGTTCTGTATCCTTCTCGATAAAATCCCAATAAATTAGGGACTGTGGTAGATCGGGTTTCGAATGACCTCAGCGTTTTTCTATCATTCCTCAGTTGGGTTAAGGCGTATTCATAGAGTAGATGTCAACCTTTTCGAAAAGCAACTCATGGTTGTTCGTTGCGTGTGTGTGTGTCACATTGTTTGGATGACACTAATTCGATTGAACTCAGCATGTGTTTAACATATGAGAGCATTGGTATCGCTTTTACCCTCACTCACGAAATACCATGCGAAAGGTATAAACACTTCTGTTTATGACGGTACTCCGGCATGGATTCAATCAGACGAAACTAGCGAGGTAATATGTAAAAATATGAGTACACATAAGCTTGCTGGTGGGCGCACACAATCGCACATGTACACACACAAGCACGCACACAAAAACACACACGTACACAGAGAGGCGCGCGCGCGCACACACACACACACACACAAATAATAAAAAAACTCGAAGTTAGAAGTCCGAGTGTAAAAAATTTAATACTTTAAAGTGAGTTCTGACAAAATATTTGTCGATTAAATTATGTGTGTGTGCATACACACACACACACACACACACAGATATATATATAATATATATATACATATATATATATATATATATCTTATATATATATATATATATATATATATATATATATATATATATTATATATATATATATATATATATATAATACAGTGTACATTTAAACACATAAGGAACCCATTTGTGGGATTCAACACGCTAGAAGGAACAGCTAGGTTCTATAACCACAAAATTAGGGATAAAATTTGACAGGAACGAAATGAAAAATAAAACTTTTACCATCTAGTTTCCTGAACCAATTGGTTTCTGGTTTTAGTTTAGCAAATTGGTTCCAGGAAACTAGATGGTAAAAGTTTTTATTTTTTCATTTCGTTCTTGTCGAATTTTATCCCTAATTTTGTGGTTATTATAACCTAGCTGTTCTTTCTAGCGTGTTGAATCCCACGAGTGGATTCATTATGTGTTTAAATTTACACCGTATTTTATGAGTAATACATAGTCTTTGGACTAAATTTTTACACGCTAGGCCACTGGAAGTGAAAATTTCTATTGATTTACATTTTCCCTTCGATATGATATATATATGTGTATAATATATATATATATATATATATATAGGGTAAGTTTACGAAAAACAAAACAAAAGACGAAGACAGGTGGTGTACAAAACAAAAACAGATGTATTAGTATAGCGCTCAGGAATAGAAAAGTCTTTTACGTTTCGAGCCAACGCTCTTCTACAGAAAGGTACACAGAAAAAACAAGGAGAGAAAAAATGTGTGTAGTGGCTAACGATATATATATAATATATATATATATATATATATATATAATATATATATATAACCAAGAAAAATATCGCAGATATGCGTGCAGTTGTGAGAGGAAATGGTCGAATCACCATCCGTGAGTTATCAGAGGATGTGCAGATTAGTTATGGTTCATTTCAGTCCATTATCACTGAAGATTTGGGGTACGAGACGCGTTTCTGTCAAGTTTGTGCCAAAACTGCTTTCAGTTGACCAAAAAGACACCCGGGTTTCAGCTGCACAAGATCTGCTTGATTGTGTCAAGAATGATGAAAACTTTTTGAAAACTTTGTGTGGGCCTCTGAGCAGACATCGCCAAGCTTTTGGCAAAACTTCACGTAGATTCTCTGCTCAATTTGTTCTGTCATGTTCAATGCGACGATCACACGCTACACATCTTTGATAATTTTGACCATCCAATCCTATCTATATTTCAAGCTTATGTATGACCACATCATATAATACGTCCTTCTTTTCTAAACATGTAATTTCATATAGATTTGACTGCTTTTTACTTATGGATCACCTAGTGAATGCATCATTGAGTTGTTTGGCTCTCGGTCAGCTCTATGTGATCGAATGTTCAAAGACGCTCCAGCTGCGCTCATCTCATTGGAAATGCTCCTCCAGACTTAATGAATCTTCGATTACATTATTTTAGCTCACCTTCCTTATTTTAAAACGAAAAGTTTGACTGTCATTTCTAACAGATCCAGCAGCAGTGCAACGGCTATCACATTGGCTTCTACGAGCATAGTTTGTTGGTTTAGTTTAGGCGATGGGTTGGCCGGGTCATTACAGCATCGGAAATATGCCCTTGTTGAACTTTCTTCCGTCAATACAATTAAGGGGTTTCACCTGTTCTCTTTATGAAATTTTTAGGTATTACTGTCGTCATGCTTAGTCGATTTCCTTTCGCTTTCTTAAACACTATATACTAAATAAACAGAAACGCATATATATATATATATATTATATATATAATAATATATATATATATATATATCATATATATAAGTTCAGCAACAATTTAGATTCAAATGAATATGTCACTTAATTAGATGCCCCAGAATTTTTTATGGTGTTACCCATAAAAATATGCGGGGTGATTATAATCAAAAATAAGCAACAAGAATGAATCCGGTAATTTAGTACAATTGTTTCATACTACAACATTTTATTAAAAGCTGTTATTATTTACAGCTTTTAATAAAATGTTGTAGTATGAAACAAGTACTAAATTACCGGATTCATTCTTGTTGCTTATTTTTGATCATATATACATATACATATATATTATATATATATATATATATATATATATATATATATGTGTGTGGGTGGTGTGTGTGTGTGCTTGTGTGTGTGTGTGTGGTGTGTGTGTGTATATGTATGTATGTATGTATATGAGAATAAAATGGATGAAATAACAAAGGGAAACTCGTCGTTTTTACTGGTATGCCTTTAATTTAATTAGATAACAGAGAAGGAGGAAGCAATGATGAATGTAGCATTTACGATCGTTTCGATTTACAAGTTTTAGTAAAACTCTTCAGAATGCGAAAAGAAGATTGATGCTTCGGTTAAGATGCGAAAATAATTGATACATATATGACGGTAGAAGGAGCAAATTAAGTAGTTCTAACTTAAAAATTTTGTTCTTGCGCTGGTAATTTCGCTTGGGGAAGGTTTCATTGCGACTCGAGAACAAAAACAAATTTAATACACACGTGCGAAATAATGCGATTAGTCAAACTCGGAACCCCACACCAAAATAATACTCACCCCGTTCTAATTGCCCAACGAAACTAACCAGACTATTGCAATGGAACCGCTCCCAGCGAAATTACCAGCGCAAGAACAAAATTTTAATGTAAAAACTACTTAATTTGCTCCTACTACCGTCACATATGTATCAATTATTTTCGCATCCTATCCGAAGCATCAATCTTCTTTTCGCATTCTGAAGAGATTTACTAAAACTTGTAAATCGAAACGATCGTAAGTGCTACATTCATCATTGCTTCCTCCTTCTCTGTTATCTAATTAAATTAAATGCATACCTGTCGTATATATGTGTATATGTATGTATGTGTATATGTTTGTGTGTCTGTGTTAGTACCCCTAGCATTGCTTGACAACCGATGCTGGTGTGTTTACGTCCCCGTCACTTAGCGGTTCGGCAAAAAGAGACCGATAGAATAAGTACTGGGCTTACAAAGAATAAGTCCCGGGGTCGATTTGCTCGACTAAAGGCGGTGCTCCAGCATGGCCGCAGTTAAATGACTGAAACATGTAAAAGAGTAAAAAGAGAGTAAAGAGTATACCAGCGAAAACGACGAGTGTCCCTTTGTTATTTTATCCATTTTCTTCTCCTATATAACCTAAACTACAGTCTACCACCCGAA
>NW_021825980.1:12500-14013 GCF_006345805.1 Octopus sinensis | reverse complement strand
CAAGTAATCAGATAAGTGACCAGAAAAAATGTGGAAATGAAGTTTTTTCCAACTGAAAAGTTAGGTAAAGTAAACTATCTGAGATATATTGTCAAATTTCCAAAGGCAGAAGAAATATATCTTAGGAAACTCTATCTACCCACAGTCAATGGTTGTGACTACGACTGTTCATGACTTTGACATGACTTAATAATAATGTCTCTCCATACTGGTCGGTTTTCCCCTTGAGTTTGTCATTTATTATGATCGTTTTACTTTTACATTCATGCTTCTTTCGGCAATATCTTTGAATCTCTGTCTCGGCCAGTGGTGCTCAACCGGGTTCTTTATGGCACCTTGGGGGCCTTATAAGATTTTTGGGGTTCCATACAAGCAAAGAAGTAATTTGGGTCCCACAGTAGGGTCCCATGAAAAAATTATACCGTAAATGTATTTATTGGAATAAACAATTAGGATTCTTTCGCGAACATTCTACCATAGTTTAACTTACACAAGTTAATTTTCGAGTAATAAACTAGGCGCAGGAATGGCTGTGTGGTAAGAAGCTTGCTTACCAGCCAAAAGGTTGCAGGTTCAGTCCCACTACTATAGCCTCGGGCCGACCAAAGCCTTGTGAGTGGATTAGATAGACGGAAACTGCAAGACGCCCGTCGTATATATATATATGTGTGGTCGTGTGCTTGTGTGTCGGTGTTTGTTCCCCCAATATCACTTGACAACCGAGGTTGGTATGTTTCTGCCTACCAAATTTTATTCAAATCATATTGGCCAACTGGAGTCTTTTGGAGAAAACCCCGCGTCAAAGAGAGCGCGCAATGGGATTGAACTTGGAATTTCGAACCTTGTAATTACAAAGGCCACTTAGCGACATGACTGAGTTTCTCTTTATTAGTTTTCATTAAATGTGTGCTTTTATGCATCTATGTATATGTGTGTGTGGGGGGGGGGGTGCACAATTTTTCTTTTCTCCGTTTTCTCCTCTCCCCAATATTCTTTCTTACCTGATCCCTTTCTGTTGAAGGGCGTAGGCTTGAAACGTCAAAGACTTCTCCATTTTTCCCGAGCGTCAAACACCTGCTTGTTGTTTCCTAACCTGTCTCTGTCTTTTGGTATCTATACTTTTTAACGACACTCGTGCGCGCGCATATGTATGTACGTGTATATGTATGTGCATGCATGCGTGCATGTGTGGGGGTGTATGCATTATATATACTTATATATGTATATCTATATATATTACATATATATGTGTGCATATATATATTACATATAATATATATATTATATATATATATATATTATTAATATATATATATTATATGTATGTATGTATATATATATATCTATATTATATATATATATGTGTATTATATATAATATATATATATAATAATATATATATATATATATATATATTATATAATATATATATATATATAACCCGCTTCTGCCAATTTCTCCATCTTTGTCCTTCCTTCTTACGTTCTCTTTAAATATATCTGTCCCTTCCTCC
>NW_021825979.1:2500-13917 GCF_006345805.1 Octopus sinensis | reverse complement strand
GTCGAAAACCTCACCCGGGTCACCTCCCACGAAGAAAGAGAAGCGAGACATTAAAGAACCTGCAGGTGAGGTTCTTTGTTTGTCAAGGTTCCACCACTTCTCTCCCCATTTCTTTCCTTTCCCTCTCCCTCTCCCGCGTTATTTGTACCTCTCCCCCACTCTACACGCATGTGTGTGTGCGCATGCGTGTATGCCTACGCGTGTTTGTGTGGCAGAACCGTTAGCACGTCGGGCGAAATGCGTAGCCGTATTTCGTCTGCCGTTACGTTCTGAGTTCAAATTCCGCCGAGGTCGACTTTTTGCCTTTCATCCTTTCGGGGTCGATAAATTAAGTACCAGTTAGGCACTGGGGTCGATGTAATCGACTTAATTCGTTTGTCTGTCCTTGTTTGTCCCCTCTATGTTTAGCCCCTTGTGGGTAATAAAGAAACATATGCATGTACGAGTATGTTTCTATATGAATTTAAAAATTAATATCTATAGACACATGTATAACACAGCAATTACTAATATTACGTACACACGCACACACGTGTATGTATGTGTGTGTGCGTGTGGTGTGGTGTGGTGGTGTGTGTGTTTATGTAAATTAATAGTGACTGTAAGCTGGCAGAATCGTTAGCGCGCCGGGGAAAATGTTAATCGGCATTCCTTCAGGCTTTACGTTCTGAGTTCAAATGTCCCTGGCGTCGACTTCGCCTTTTCCCCTCTTCGGGGTCGATAAAATAAAGACAAGTTGAACACTGGGATCGCTGTAACTAACTCAGCCCCTTCCCCCCACCCCCCGAAATTGCTGGCCTTGTGCCAAAGCTTGAAACCAATATAAAAAACGACTGTCTACTTCGAAGTTCCACCGTTAAAACGGGCCTCTCAAAGCAGTTTTACATTCTGTCTGTTTGTCTCTCTCTCTCTCTCCCTCCTTCTATCGCTCCCTCCCTCTCTCTCTCCCTCTCTCTCTCTCGCTCCCTCCCTCTATCGCTCTCTCTCCCTCCCTCTCTCTCTCTCCGCTCCCTCTCTCTCTCTCTCGCTCCCTCCCTCTCTCTCTCCCTCTCTCTCGCTCCCTCTCTCTCTCGCTCCCCTCCCTCTCTCCCTCTCCCTCCCTCCCGCTCTCTCCCTCTCCTCCCTCTCTCTCACACACACACTAATCTCGTTTTTTCTGTTTTATTTGTATTTTCAAGATTCGTCCTCAAGCGAAAAACCTGCAAATACAGCACCAGCAGCAGCAGCAACAACAACAACAACACCAAAGTCTTCTGGGATACTAAATTCACACTTCCCATCGTACCACCCTCAAAAGATCCCGTCATCTTCGTCAGCATCGTCGTCGTCATCATCGTCATCGTCATCATCGTCATTATCATCGTCGACCCTAAACTTGAGTCCACCGTCCCCTTATCTGGTCCCGCCGTTCAGTATGCTCACAGCGTTGGCAGACCCTCATTTGTACATCAGCCCACTGGGTGTTTCGCAGGAGAACATCTACGAAACGGCGGCGCGTCTTCTTTTCATGTCTGTGAAATGGGCCAGGAATATACCTTCGTTTTTGCAGCAACCATTCCGTGATCAGGCGATTTTGCTGGAGGAATCCTGGTGCGAACTGTTCATCTTGAGTGTTGCTCAGTGGTCGCTGCCAATTGATACCAGTAAGTACCATAAAGTAATATAAGGGTGGGAGTTAGTCTTTATTGGTTGACTTGGTCAGCAAAATCGGTAGAAAATCTATCTATATCTATATCTATCTATCTATCTATCTATCTATATATATATATATATATAATAACAAAGGGTAAAATTAATTAATTAAGAAGTAATCAGTAATTTCACCAAGTAGAATTCGGCATGAAAAAAGGACCATTTCATGGTAAACTTAAGTAATACTTTTTAAAGTGGAAGAAATAGCTAACGTTTTTTGGCTGCTAAACTTCGGTATGTGGTAAAGCAAAGTATATCTATCTCTATATATATGATATATATATATATATATATATATATATATATATATATATATATATATATATATATAGAGAGAGAGAGAGAGAGAGGGAGAGACAATAGATAAACAGAATAGAGATAGATGGATGGATGAATAGATAGATAGATAGATAGATAGATACGTACATATATATATATATATAGATGCATGTATCTACGGAGAAGTACCTCAATCAGGCCTGTTTATATATCTACTACATACATTATATCATATTCTCATACTGCGTGAACTGAGACCCCCATTAACAGGCTGGTGATATTAGATAAAGTGTTAACCCTTACAGTATACAAATTAGTGGCCCCTGTTTACTGTAGCTACTGAAATTGTTGAGTATCTAAACAGATTGGCTGCTTGTCTCTCTGGAATCGAACAAATTGATGTAGACGCCTCTGAGGAAAAGTCAATAAGATTTAAAAGTCGATGAAGGTTGTACATTCTTTTCTTCAATCTATGAAGAAAAAGCAAAATTAGCCATGTCTACTATATAAATTACATACATACATACATACATACATACATTATGGCTGCCCCCTCGTTATCGAGTATGGCCATTGCACGAAGCTTAACTGTTACTGGTGCTGTGATCGAATGTGACTTTTTAGCCCAGCTAAAGATCTACAATGTCTTGTACAAATTGGCAACTAAAACCTTTACCGGTAATAGCCGGCTGTAGTTGTAACTGGCTTCATGTACCTTGCATGTCGTTTAAGTCCTCCTGCCGAATTACACTCTCTTCCCACATGCCCGACAGATATGATTAGTATGGTGTGTTACACCACCACTAGTGGCCAGGTTGTCACTCATCTGTCTCGTTTTATGACTACGAAGATGGCTCATGACATACATACATACATACATACATACATATTCACTCACATATATCCCGTATACGCAATTGACGTAGTATTAAATTAAAATGGACATCTACGTATCATACTTAGTGTATACATACTGTTAATAGGTCAGTTGCTGCCGTATACATTCTGAGATAACATCTCTTATAGGCATAATATTTTAAAGACTTAATAAACATCAGAAAGAGACGAAAATTCGCCACAGCAACAGCAGCCAACGAGAGCGCCAGATACATTTCGGTCTTAAATCAGGTTACTCTATATTTCAGCTTTAGATATAATCATAATCGTTTTAACATCCACTTTTCTATGCTTGCATGGATCAGACAGAAATTGTCGCAGCAGATTTTCTACGGCTGGTGCCTTTCCTTTCGTCAGTCTTCGCCTGTTTCCAAGGAAAATGATAGGATATATTTTTGAGGAGGATTGGAAGGGCGATGTCAACACAAAGGCACACACGCACGCACACACACACATGTACACACTCGAATATACATACATACATATATATATATATATATATATATATATATATATATATTATATTATATATATCACAAGAGCATTAAAACTAGACATCACACAATCAGGACACACCCAAAAAACAAAAACAAGAAAACACTATCCCTTTTATAAACACACACAACCCTGGAGTTACCCACATCTTCCAAACCATACATTCAAACCTACCAATAGCCTTACAGAGCCCCAAAATGAAAACATATTAAACAAATATAGCATAAAAAACAGTAGACGACAGGACAAAAACCTAAAAAACACCTAACAAGAGCGAAATTCTCTTCAGAAACTAAAACGGAATTCTTTGCAAAGAGTGCGGAGATGGGCAGCAACCCCACCTACAAATACATAGAGAGCAACAGAGAGATAAGATTTAAAAATGGTGTCATATTCAAAGTAAATGCAGATATGAACTGCAAGACGCAGAACGTCATATACTGCATAACCTGCCCACATGCAAGGAGAATTACGTAGGAGAAACTGGTAATTCTTTGTGCAGCGAGCCAGGATCCACCGACAACATATTCGGCAGGAAGAACTACGCAAAATACCACTAAGCACACACCTAGCTACATGTGGAGAAGGAAAATTTAGATATTTCCCTTCTACAAGTGTCCGAAGAATGAACACCCTTCAGGAGGAATATGGAAAAAACATTTCATAGCTAAGTTCTCCCCAAATGAAATGGCTGAAACTTTACTCAACATACATTGAAGGAAAAATCTGTGTGTGTGTAGATGTGTGTATTGCCTGTTATATACATCATATTATATTATTATCTTTATAATTCACTTCCATCTTTACCCTTTAATTGTCACTTTAGTTTTAACTTTCCTATGACATACAACTTTCAAGATGGTATAATTTGGTTGTTCATTTTGAACCGATAAAAGTTTTTTCAAAATATTATGTATAAGTCTGTGTGTGTGTATATATAATGTGTTGGTATAAATATCAACACACAAAAATATTTTTTCTTCTCCACTTCCTCCCTATTTTTATTTTTATTTTTATTTTTATTTTTTATTTTTTATTCTTTATATTTTTATTTATTCTTTATATTTTTTATTTTATTTTTTATTTTTTGTTTTTATTTTATTTTTATTTTTATTTTTTTAATTTTTTTAATTTTTATTTTTATTATTATTATTTTTATTTTCCCTTTTCTCTTTTTGTCTCTCTCCCCTTCTCAAACACACAGACCACACACACACACACACCACACAACAACACACACACCACACACACACACACAAAAAACCACACACAGAACACACAGACAACACCACACACACACACACCTCCACAGAATGATCATAGAAAGTGTGACCCCAAATGACATTGCCAGGCCAACCTATGCACAACACACACTCAGTGACATTGAAATGGACGGCCAAAGTTCTTATAAAACCACAGGGGGTCCAGCAGACCAACGGAAATAACACTTCTTCACTCTCAGATATAAATGCGCACACCACACACACACCACGCACACACACACACAACACACACATACACACATATTTTCTCTCTGTCTCACTTCCTCCTCACCCACTACTACGAAACTATAAAAAGGTTCAAACTACCCACAACTGATTTGATTTGAAAAACCACTAGAATGGGAGCAAGCGCTAATCCGAATGATATGATAATATGTAAAAATGTAATATATAAATAAATATCTACAAATATGAACAATCTGATCTGATTACCTCAATTTTTCTAATATATATATATATATATATATATATATATATATATATGCGTGTCTCATATATATATATGTACGCACTCGAGCGTGTAGACAACGGGCTCCTTTCAAATTCTGTCGGTTAAATTCACTCAAAAGTCTTTGATTGGCCCAGGAAAATAATAGCAAACACTCGCTCCGACGTGTCACGCACTGAGACTGAACCCGAGACCATGTGGTAGGGAAACGAACTTTTTCATCGTACAGCCATGCCCGCGCTTATCCATACCGAATATATTCAAGTATATATTTTTCTGCAGACTTTGGGAGGGGCATTCAGCCATAGGAACCACATCATCAAAGCAGACACTGCAGCCCATCGCAGTTCTCTAACTCGCCGGCTTCCGCAGAACCGTCCAACTCATGCCAGCATAGAAAACGTATTTTAAATGATTATGGTGGTGATGGTGACAATGTGACTTGACTGTCCGCAAGCGGAGCAAAACCCTAAAATTTTAACTTTCTTTTTATAGATTCTTTGCTGTCTGCCAACAGCTGGAGTATGGATTCACACCACACAGAGAAAATTGCGTTTATGATGTCACAACTGCAATTTATGCAAGACATCATAGCTAGGTGCAATGAGCTGCATGTTGATGCTACAGAATATGCGTGTCTCAAGGCCATTATTTTGTTCAGACCAGGTAAGCAACGGCCGAGTTTAAGATCCCTGCAATTTGCTGCATATCTGTCTGTCTGTCTGTCTGTCCGTCTGTGTATGTATAGTAGTGGTTTCTAATTTAGATGCGAGGAAAGTAAATTTGAGTGAAGTGAATTAATCGATGCCATCGATTCCAGTGGTTGACTGCTAATTTTATTTATCGATCTGAAGAAGATGAATGACAAAGCTGACGTCAGTGGTATTTGAACTCAGAACGTAACAAGTCGGAAGAAATACGTATGACATTTCGTTCGGCGTGCTAATGACTCTACCAGCTCGTCATCTTTGTATAATAATAATAATAATTATAATAATAATAATAATAATAATAATAATAATAATAATAAATCATGTGCATTGTTTTGTCTTGGTATAAAAGATGGGCTACAGCAAATATTCTGCTCAATACCACAGATTTGTTTGTCAGTTGCTTGACCTTAACGAGTTGAGCATGTCCCTTAGTGGCTGACGATATGTACACCTCTGATCACGAGCAGAAGTAGTGGGGGAGCATCATAGCC
This sequence comes from Octopus sinensis, assembly GCF_006345805.1. Lineage (NCBI taxonomy): Eukaryota > Metazoa > Mollusca > Cephalopoda > Octopoda > Octopodidae > Octopus > Octopus sinensis. The sequence continues at coordinate 7,619 of NW_021825979.1, read as the reverse complement.
ATGTGTTGAGAGGGATTCTTTGGGGTTTGAATAATTCACCTCTGGAATCATGGATGATTCATTCAACATCCTTAAACAACCCTTAATCAGGGACCTTTTGAGTGGGATGAGTTACCCGGCCAGAAGAAAATTCTGACTGGGCCCCACCTGCAAGGTCATGCGCTATTTGTCTTGTTATGAGATCACCATGTCGCGCACATATGGTTGTGATGCATGTGCCTGGTGTACCCTTATCAGACGGGTAGTCATGATGGGTATACTGGGCTTCGTATATTTTACCCCAGTGTCACTTTGATGGCATGCACTGCTCTCTCACTCAATAATAATAATACTAGTAATAATAATAATAATAATATAATAATAATAATAATAATAATAACAGTTTAATTTATTGGCCACAAGGAACCAAGACATGTTGGACAATGCCAAAGGATGAGATGCAGTACACAAACATGTAGGTTGAGCAGACTTGCTGCCACCAAACTTCAACACATCTCTGCTCACTAATATAACATGTCATAGTTACAATTACAATGATGATAAGGATGATGATGATGATCATGATGTCTTTTTATTTACTTGTTTTTTATAATACAAATATTAATGCAAATAAACGTGTTTATGAAATATTCCACGATGAAACATTTACTTTCATTTTGTTCTTTTGTTCAGAAGTGAAAGGACTCCGTGACTCGAAGCAAGTGGATCGCCTACAAGACCAAGCACAGATAATGTTGAACGATTACATTTCACGACACCACGCAGCCGTACAGCCTCGCTTTGGAAAATTACTGCTCCTTTTACCCAGCATTCGTTTGGTTAATCCGCGATCCATCGAGGAACTATTTTTCCGGCGAATGATCGGCAGTGTCCCTATTGAAAGATTACTATGTGATATGTTCAAGTCGAGCTGAAGGGAATTACCTCCCGATTATATCTCGACGTTTCAACCCTTTGTCTGTCTAGTGTATCACACGTGATACACAAGACATCTTTCCCTGGCATCATCTATGCATCATATATGATACACGCTACCAAATTTTTTGAAACCATCAGAGTAACTTGGGGCTTATGATAAGAAAGCTTTATATTACCCAGAACGTATAAAACAAGGGCTACCTAAAACTCAGAAAAGAAGCACGGACTTTTAGGAGTAACTTATAAAAAGTTGGACGGGCAAACGTTAAAAATGTAATATCAATCTGTTATTATGATAAATCAAATGATTGTTATAAGACTAAAATAAAATGGTTAATACACAGTTTAACCGTTTAGTGTTTAAACCGGCCACATCTGGCCCAAATATTCTAAATGTTTTATATTCAAACTGGTGATATCTAGCCTCTCACACCTAACCTACAATGTCATGCTAAAAATAAACAATCACATCACTGAAACCTCAAAGCTATAAGATAATGCATGATTAATTCAAAACAATTTGAGTGAAAAAGTATTATATTTAACAGAGTAATCTGAACACTAAAGGGTTAAGGGTTTAAAATAGAAGTAAATAAACCTGAAGTGACAAAAGTGATCTCTTATAATTTCATAAAGGGAGCATAAAGACAACAAGTGAAATTTACTAATTTTATTAACTCCTTCATATTGCAGTATCCACCGAAACAATATGGAAAGTACTTTTTAGTGATATCTTGAATATTTCAGAAATAGCAGCTGAGGTACACCGCTCCAATGTATTATATCAGTAACGAACACCATTACTCTTTCACTCTTTTACTTGTTTCAGCCATTTGACTGCGGCCATGCTGGAGCACCGCCTTTAATCGAGCAACTCGACCCCGGGACTTATTCTTTTGTAAGCCAGAGTACTTATTCTATCGGTCTTTTTTTGCCGACCGCTAAGTGACGGGGACATAAACACACAGCATCGGTTGTCAAGCAATGCTAGGGGGACAAACACAAACACACACGCACCACTCGCACACCACAACACACACATACAATTATATATATAAATATGTATAACGAACGGGCTTCTTCAGTTTCCGTCTACCAATCCATTCACAAGGCTTTGGTCGGCCGAGGCTATAGTAGAAGACACTTGCCCAAGGTGCCACGCAGTGGGACCGAACCCGGAACCATGTGGTTGGTAAACAAGCTACTTACCACACAGCCACTCCTGCGCCTATTGAGGAGGATCCCTTGTTTTTATCTTATATATAAAAAATATATGTATGGTTTTCATGTTACTTTAAATATATGTATTTTCTATGCATTAGCAATGTCACGTGCAGCGTTTGCATGAATTTATGGGATGTCATTGTCGTCACTTCCGGTTTCTATCGCAATTTGCTTCCATTATTTTCAGGACAATCTGTGCATTTTAATGACTGTAAACTGCATTTTAACCGTTATATGACTGAAGTAGAATGGTTAACATGCAATGTGAGGGTAAAAAAAGGAAAACGAAAGTAGATTGACCGGAAGTGACAACACGACATTACATTATTTCGTAAAGAGAACTTAAAGAGAACCAGCGAAATCTCTTAAGTTTATTGACATAAATTCCCTTATAGCCATAGACATGGCTGTGTCGTTAAGACACTCGCTTGGCAACCATGTGGTTTCGGGTTCAGTCTCTCAGTGTGGCATCTTCGGCAAGTATCTTCTTCTATAGATTATACAGGTTGACAAATGCCATATAAGCGACTTTGGTAGATGCTAACAGTACAAAAGCCCATCATGTGTGCGTGTGCGTGTATGTGTGCGTGTGTGTGTGTGTGTGTGTGTGTGTATGTGTGTGTGTGTGTGTGTGTGAGACCACTGCTTGACAACTTTTATTTGTTCGTTTGGATCTTTTCACTTTGACCGGCAGATTTTTAAAATAATTTCTATGTAACTAAAAAACTTTAAACTTCGTATACTGGTAGAATGTGTTTATAAAACATAGAAATTGTTTTCACCTCAATAGACGTCATCGATTGGTTGAAATTGCCGAAATGCAAGAAATTAAACAACAAATATGTTACAAACTACAGAATTTTTCTCAAGAAAGCCAAGAGAAAAAGATGTTTTATAAACACATTCTACCAGTATACGAAGTTTAAAATTTTTTAGTTACATAGAAATTATTAAAAAAATCTGCCGGTCAAAGTGAAAAGATCCGTTCGTTTACGTTCTCGTAATTTCTACGAGTCGGTATAAAGAGTCTGATAGAATAAGTATCATACTTCGAAGTTGAAATATGTTCTGGAGTCTATTTGTTGAACTAAAACCTTGAAGCCAGAGCCCCAGCATGGCCGCAGTCCAATGACTAAAGCCAGTAAAGAATATGACGCATTCACCGACATTTACTTGTATAATACCTTCTGGTGAGACCTTAAATATTTCAGAAATAACTGCTGACTTACACCGTTGCAACGTATTATATCCAGCAACGAACAACATCACTAAGAAGGCAGTGCCGTGTCTTGCATGTCGACCAATGATAGCCATCCCAGTTACATGTGAACATTGCTATAATCTTGCTCGACTATTGAAATGTATAGCGAGAATGGCGTTGTTCCTGTTTATTCACTAAACATCGTCTATATGAAATTATTAAATTTCCCTGTCGTCACTTCCGGTCAATTTCTTTTTAAATCCCCATCTCTCTCTCTATCCGCTCAGTGGAAGTCGATTCTCGGTCACTCGTTGGATCAGTGTCCTCCAGTCAGTTCTATCCTGGGACGCTTCTTTCAGATTGGCTATGTCCATTCCGGTATCACTCTTGATGGTGTCAAGCCAGCGGGTTCTTGGTCGGCCTCTTCCTCTCTTGTTGTATGCATACGACATGTTAATCGCTTAACTCACTGAGGCTTCCTATGAACTACAATGATGCCACCACCATAAATGTAATATGTTTTTACAAACTACGTTGATATTATTGTTGCTGTGAACACCTTGCACTGCGCCTTTTTTGTATCATATGTATGTATGTATGTATGTATGTATGTATGTATGTATGTATATGTGTGTTCTCCTCTGTTTTAAGTATTTAGATACTTCTCCTGAGGAAGGAACTGGTTTCTAACAAAGACACAAATCTCCATCATTGAAATGTGGATAAGAAAAACAATGTCACATTTTAAACTTGAGAAAAGTATTGTATATCTTCACTGTTCCAATAACAGATTGCATTTGTTATGTATGTATGTATGTATGTATGTATGTATGTATGTATGTATGTATTATTTACGTCATAAGAATTTTAAAACTTCGTCAAACGTGAAATTATTAATTTTTAATGGTGGAACTCGAAGTTGATAAAGCTATAAATGATGGCATGTAAAGATTGGGTTAAAGATCTCTTTGGATAGACAAAGTCTAAATATCGCTTTTAATCAGCAGAAATAACAAAGCGATTCACGGACCTCATGTTTCGTTCTTCACACTTATCAAACTCTCAGCCTTCGAGTAACCTGTATATCTTTCTGTCGAATAAAACCAATTAAAATATGTATACATACTCATGTATTGAGTTCTTTTTCTCCTGTTCATTCTACCATATATCTCTCTCTTTCTCTCTCTCCCCGGACTCTCTGCTCCCTTATGGGCAGGATGTGCTACTTCGCCTGAAGAAAAATTCTAACTGGGCCCCACCTGCAAGGTCATGCGCTGTTTATCTTGATATGAGATTATCCTGTCGCGTACACATGGTTGTAATGCATGTGCCTGGTGTACAATTATCAGTCGACTAGTTATGATGAGTATACTGGGTTTCGTATATTTTACCCCAGTGTCACTTTGATGGCATACACTGTTCTCTCATATAATAATAATAATAATAATAATATTGCTATGGTTGCAAAAAGGAAAGCTGAAAAGGGAGACAGAAAGTTTGTTAGTAGCTGCACAAGATCAAGCATTAAGGACTAATTGATTAAAAGCCAAGATAGACAAAAAACCACGTAGATTCCCAATGTAGGTTATGTAAATCAAAAGAGGAAAGCGTTACTCCTATTGTAAGTGAATGCAGTATACTGGCAGAGAAAGAATACAAGAAAAGACATGACAATGTAGGGAGAGTAACCCACTGGGGGTTATATAGAAAGCTAGGATTTGAATATGCTAATAAATGGTATGAACATGAACCTAGTAAAGTACGAGAAAGTAATGT
>NW_021825978.1:0-14013 GCF_006345805.1 Octopus sinensis | reverse complement strand
GCATGGAGAAAAAAGTTATCCGTGAAACGGATGACCTTTCTTCGTCTTTCAGACGTTTTATAAACTCCTTGGTAATGAAATAGATGCCATGATCTTCGCATCTGCTTCTTGTTGGTTGGGATTTGGTGAGGGGTTTATCTGGTGGAGAAAAAGAAAGATAAATGAAATCATAAATTGAAATCAATATGTGTAGATGTATATATACATTTATATATATATATATATATATATATATATATATATATATATATAATATATATTGTTATATTCCGAATGGTCATATTGCCAGTTTAGCCAATAAAAACACACGCACTATATATTTGGTGTTATTTTGCTTCAGTGATATTTATTTTTACATTAATCTTAATCTTATTTCGCCAAAGTTCTTTCGAAAGAACTTTGCCGAAATAAGATTAAGATTAATGTAAAAAATAAATATCACTGAAGCAAAATAACACCAAATATATAGTGCGTGTGTTTTTATTGGCTAAACTGGCAATATGACCATTCCGAAATATAACAATATCTGTTTCAACACACGACTTCACATAAAAAATCTTCCACAACAAATATTTAAACGTATATATATATATATGTATATATGTGGATGTACCTATAATATCTACCTATATATATGTACATATTTACATGCACGCATATATACAGCCATACATGCATTCACACAGACATATACATAGGTGAAGGTGTGGCTGTGTGGTAACAAATTGGTTGCAAAATACATTGTCATGGGTTCAGTCCCACTGTGTAGTGACTTCGCATGTATATTCTGCTATAGCTTCAGACCAACTATAACCTTGCCAATGGATTCTGTAGATAGAAACTGAAACAGATCAATCGTACATATATATAATATATATATATATATATATATATATATTAATAAAAAGAATTCCAACCTTGTCTGATTTTCACGTTTTATTTACAATCTTATAATGATATATTATAAGATAATATATTATAATTGAATAAAATAAAATGAAATAGTAGAATGTTAAATATTCATTCTGATTGAACTAGTACTTTCATGCATTGAATTCTGCAATCTTCGGGTTCATGTAGTAGTGTTGACAGTCATGCTTCACAATTTTTGACTGTAGCAAGATGATTGATTCTGTGCTATAAATACAGCTGGGTAGGCTCCAGAGTGCTAGGTTTTGCAAACTGTATTCTGACCAATCAGTGTGTAGTATCACTCAATTACTTAAGCTGATTGGTTGGTTGAGCTGATTGGTTTAGGCGTCACGCTTTGTTGGACATGTCAAGAGTCCTGTATCTTGACCCTGGCCGAAGCAGCAATTGTTGGGTTATTTTTAGAAATGTTGTAAATATCCTTTGTCAGAGATTTTTATATTTTTATATTTCAATTGTCATCATCATCATTGTCAGCACCTTAATTATTGTTGCTAGTGGTGATGGTTATGGCAATAGAACTTTTAACCCTAAATAAGATAATTTTCCTGCTATCTTCGTCTTGATCACCTTTAGTATTGTTGTTGTTGTTAGTGGTCATGGTCGTAGCAGTGGAAGTAATACCTCTAAGTATTATTATTATTATTATTGCTTATTTAGCTTGGGTTCGAATTTATCAATAAAATTCTTTTCTCTGATTTTCCTCTCGATTTCACTTGGGCTGTGTAATTTGTAGAATGGAAATATTATATATATTTTCCGACCACATGTTGCTAGGTGGTTACTCAAAGGTATCTGACGGACCTCTGGGTCTCTAATCTGTTGCCGGTGTACACGTGAGCGTTCTAATAGTGCGTTTCCCGTCTGACCTACATATATTTCTTCACAATTTGGGCATTTGATGCAGTAAATTAAATTTCTGCTTTTGCAGTTCATATTCGCGTTTGTGAATATTTTCCCGGTTTTTGTGTTTATATATTGACCGGTATGTATGAATTGGCATGTGCCACATCGGCTATCATTGCATTTAGATACCGTGAATGTTTGGTCTTTGTTGCTGAGGTCAAATTTTGCCTTTGTTAGTAATGTTTTCAAGTTTTTAGGCTGTCTTTTACTAAGCACCATAGCTCGATCCGTGATTATGTCTTTTAATTCATTACTTTGGGCAATGATTGGTAGGTTTGCTTTGGCAATGTTGAAGATATTCTGGTGACATGGGTTGTGTGTCACTATGAATGGTATGACTTGTTCTTGTTTTCCTCTTCCTTGGGTTGTCCTAAGTTGTTGTATAGGTATTTTTATAGCCCGCTGTATGCCATTTTCTATAAGTAGAGATGGGTATTTTTGTTTGAGCAAAAATTCTCTTAGTTCTATTAGGCGTTTGTTCCTGATATTTGCATCTTCTACAATAGTACAAATTCTTCTGGCTAGGCAGTATGGGATGTTACGTTTTGTATGTGGTGGATGGCACGACTTAAAATTTAGGTATTGATGTGTGTCTGTGTGTTTATAGTATATATCTGTGGTGATGGTGGTGTCTTTTTTAATTACCATTATATCCAGGAATGGTATTTGGTACTACTCATCTCCTTTGTAAATTGGAGAGATGGGTGTAGGTTGTTCAGGAGGATATTGAACTCTTCCAGAGTATTTAGAGATTCTGTCCAGATTATGAAACAGTCGTCTAGGTATCTCTTCCATGCCTTTTCAATATACTTTCTAAACCCAGTGCCATAGTTTACCTCCACCTCTTGGTAGAGTTGTTCTTCTAAGTATCCCATTACAGAGTTGGCGTAAACGGGAGCAAACCTCGTTCCCATCGCCGTGCCTCTAATTTGGATGTAATTCTTTCCATTGAAGAAGAATGTGTTATTTTCTAGAATAAGCTTGACTGTGTCTAATATAAAAGGCACTGTGAATCTGCTGGGAATCACTTCTCTATGTTTTTCTAACCAGTATTTAATCGCCTTTATTCCTAAATCGTGTGGAATATTGGTGTAGAGGCTTACCACATCAAAACTTAGCAAAACTGAATTTGTTTCTGTTGTTTTGGGAAGATGGGACAGGAAGTTGATGTCATCCCTGATGAAACTTGGTATGTAAGTACATAGTGGTTTCAAAACAATGTGTAGGGCATGCTGGACCAGCTATAATAGGTCTAAGTTTTAGGTCTTTTGGATGTAATAATTTTATGTACTCACTTTCTTGTTCTTTTACTGCCTGTTGAATGTTTTTTGATTTGTGTATTTTTGGTAAGCCGTAGAAGTTGCTGGGTTTTGGTTCAAAATTGGTGATGTAGTCTTTTTCATTATCCGTAAGTGAGTTGTGGTGTGTTGAAATCAGGTTGTTGATCTTTTTCATGATGTGGTGGTCTATATTTGCGGGTATTTCACAATAGAAGGTTGTATCCTTCAGTTGGTCTTCAACCAAATCCTTATAATATTCGGTATCCATAATAACAATTGCACCACCTTTATCTGCTTGTTTAATTATTATTGTTTGATCGTTTTGTATACGTTTACATGCAGACATCTCTGATTTGCTAATGTTTGGCCTAACATTGGTATTGCGTCTAAGGGGAAATTTAGACAGGATATCAATGTATTGGTCAAGGTAGTTATTTCTTCCTTTTGGTGGGGTGAAATTTGATTTATTCCTTACTAGGGATTCATCAATCTCATTACTTTTGTTAGCGAAGAATTCTACAAGTCGTAATTTTCGACAGAATTTTTGGATATCCTCCTTTAATTCTTGGTGGTTGGCTGTTGGTGTAGGTGTGAATTTCAGTCCTTTTGACAGAAGTTGGATTTCATCATTGTCAAAATCTCTTTTTGATAAATTAATTATTTTAGGATCTATACGTTCAGTTGTTTGGGGTATGTTTCCTCTTGGATTTTTTCTTTCTCCGGTGTTTGTTGTCCTGACGTAAAAAAATGGATTTTTTTCTGGTTATGATTTATATTCCTGTTGATGTTTGCTTGATGAATTTTGCGTTTTGGTTGTGGTACTTTACTTGGTTTCGTTATGTTTTCTGTCTTGTTTTTGGTATTATGTATGCTACTTTTCAATTTCTTGTTAGCATTGTTTTTAACCACCTGGAGAAATGATCTGGGTTTACTTCTAGATCTAGATCGGTTTTTTGTCCAGTTTCTTGTGGGTAATCTCTGTTGAGGTCTTGAAAATGATCTCCTGTTATTTCTACTGCTAATGGTCTGTTCAAAACAATATCTATTTTGTTTGTGCTTTTTGTTCATGTTGTGTGCATTGGGGTGTTTGCATACAAAATGGGAAGAGTTCTTACCGTAGTTCGTCTTCGATTCGTGGTGAAACAGGTGTTCATGTTGCCACGTGTTCTGGTGTATGTTGCGTTGGTGAGGTTGTCCACTTTTAATGCTATTTCTCGGAGCTCTGTTGTCTTTACCGTAGTTTGTAGCATATTTGTCGAGAAATAATTGTTTCCGCTGCCAAAACTTTCTTGATCTGCTTTCTTCTTTTGAGATATCTCTGATCCATAGTTCTCGCATTTTTTCTGCTATATTGCCGGTCGTTAGTTTGGATATTTCATCTCTGATTTGATCATCGATAGCTTCGTATTTGGCTTTGTAGCGGGATTGTTTAGACAGGGTAATGGAGATGTCGGTCCTGAATTTTATCAAACTAAGGTCCCATCGAAGTTTAGTTTCTTCCTCTGGTTCTCCTGCAATTTCTTTAATTAGGTACTTCCGAGGAAGTATGGGTGCCGCTAAAGATATCCATTTCGAATGTATTTCAGCATATTTTTCGCATTATATGCCTTCCAGAAGTTTTGTTTTCTTATGTTAAGGAGTTTTTTCCATGTCTTCTGTATCTTTCTCTTTTTCGGTGTGCCTCTTTTCCAGATTTCTTTCGTTTCTTTCTGACATCCAAGGAGGTTGTGGTAGGCTTTCTCTTGTAGATTTTATAATTGTTGGTATCATTTCAGCTAAATTCTTAATTTCAGAGTTTAATTGTTCATTTCCAAGTTTTCCGTCTGTAGACTGTTTTTCTATTTCCTTTAAAATAGAGGATTGTGTGTCAATCATCGTGATGAGTGTTGATAATTTCGATGAAATTTCCATTAGAATTCTTTCTGATTCTGTTAATTTTGTTTGTTGCTTTCCAGACATGTTGGCATATACACAATAGGAATATAGAATATATATATATATGGGTGTGTGTGATTGTGTATAGAAGAATATATTAATAAAAAGAATTCCAACCTTGTCTGATTTTCACGTTTTATTTACAATCTTATAATGATATATTATAAGATAATATATTATAATTGAATAAAATAAAATGAAATAGTAGAATGTTAAATATTCATTCTGATTGAACTAGTACTTTCATGCATTGAATTCTGCAATCTTCGGGTTCATGTAGTAGTGTTGACTATATATATATATGTATACATGTAAGTGTATGTGTGTGTCTTTGTCTCTGTGTTTCTCCCTCATCACTGCTTCACAACTGCCGTTCATTTACTTACATCCCGATAACTTCCTGGTTTCACAAGAAAAATGTGAAAGGATACCTACTAGGATTATCAACATAAAAGAAATCACTGGGATGTGTCTCATATTTTGCTCTAGATTTGCATGTTTTTCTGTATGTATGTAATCTCATGCATATAGTTGCATGTCTAGATATCCGCATATATATAAACAGTGAACTTCTTGAAAATTTTACATATTTTTACAGTTCCTGTGACGGATTGTGTGTGAGCCTTCGAATTAGCTTTCTCCTTTCTGTTTCTGAGAAGCGTAATTTCTGTAGATTGGTTTTTCGGAAGTGTGTTATATATTGCAGTGTCCCATGCATGAGTTCATGTGTCTGGATATATATAGGAATACATACATATGTGTGTCTGTGTGTGTGCGTGTGTGTATTTTGCACGTGTGTATGCGTGTATGTGTGTGTGAGGTTATGCGTGTATGTGTATGTGTGTGTGTGTGTGTTTCTGTGAGACAGCCACACCAATCAGGAATGCCAACAACACAAATGGAGTTAAAGAACTCTCTTAAGCGAATCTTCAACAGAAAGACATAGACGTCACATAGAAATGGTCAGAAGGAATCAACATGCAACTCGATGCTGGCAAATGTGTGAGATATACGAAGGACCTTTGAAACACACGAAAAACACCTTTTGGCTGTGGGGAGTTGAATAATTGCATGAACACAAATTCTCAAAACGCTTCCGAAAAGTCCAGAAAATAAGATAATTTTGAGTGTTTATATGAGGGGCTTACAGCAAAATTCTGGCTTTTTGGCTTCCGTCCTCGCATATATATTTGATAAAGTTTTGCTGCCGTTTCTAGCGTATGAAATGGCGCGGTTAAATGAACCTGTTGTTGTTTATTTGTTTATAAACTGCAGTGAACTTCAGAAGAACAGGAGTTATTTGGCTGCTAGTTCTAACAGCTCTATCTATTACAATTGAAATTTCATCGGCTCATATATAAATATAGATGGAGATTTGGAAGGCAATATGTTGTCATTTCAGTGTAGATTTGGCTGCTATTTCTAGCAACGGTGGAATTCATTATAATAATTCATTTAATTTTCTTTTTAAATTAGACTTTAATTGGCATTTAATTATTACAATGTGAAAATGTGTTGTGGATAAGATGAATTCCTGGAGAATTGCAAAATGCGTGTGGCCGTCAACGGAGAATCGGGATTTTGACTTGGCGTTAAAAATTGCAGATTTGGCCTCAGAGAAACTTGGTTTGTGTGCTTGGGATTATTTTCGCCAGTTTATTTGGACAGATATTGCGGCTAAATAATGGCTACGTGAATTGCAAGAAACAGCAGACGATACACCACCAATGCTCTTTCCCACCACCACCACCACCACAATTTCGTTTTAGGAAATTTAAATCCACAGTTATCTGCGAGATGGTCAAATTGATTGAAATAGCACGAAACACCTGAAATATATTGAAATTTCTTTCATTAAATTTACCCTGCTTCTCCGCACACCTTTCACTCTCCAATCCCTCTGTCAGCCTTTTTTAATCCCAATTTTCTCTCTTTCCTAAAATATCCTTCATATTTTTCTCTCATACATTTAGTCTCTGCAATGACACCATCTCCTCTGTAACACTAAACAACCAGGAAGATATGTGTTTGTTTGTTTGTTTGTTTGCTTGTGTGTCTGCGCGAGCGCGTGTGGAATGCATGAATCGTTGTCTATTAACCAAACGATTTCAAAGAAATGAATGGGTGTGTGCAATATTTTGCCTTTGTTACAAAGAATGTTCTAGTTGTTGTTATTACGTTTCACTGAACATTAACACAAAGACACTTTTCTAAAGAAAAAACAAAATAACTGCGCAAATCAGTAAACAATCATCATCATCATCATTATCATTATCACCATGTGCACGACTGTGGGGTAAGAGCTTTGCTTTCCAACTGCAAGTTTCCAGGTTCAGTCCCATTTCGGGGCGCTTTGGGCAAGTATCTTTCATTATAGGCTTCGACCGACCAAATCATTTTCAGTGGATTTGGTAGATGGAAACTGGAAAGAAGCTCGTCAGTATATAGGTGTGTGTGTATGTATATGCCTGTATGTTTATGGGTGTGTGTGTGTCTGTGTATTTGTGTATGTGTATATGTCTGAGTGTTAATGTGTCGTGCGTCTGTGTCTATGTGTTTTTGCATGTGTATGTGTTTGTGTGTTTATGGGTGTGTATGAGCCTGTGTATTTGTGTGTGTGTATATGTCTGAGTGTTTGTGTGTCGCGTGTGTATCTTTGTGTGCAGCGAAGTCAAACAGCCTCCTTCATCAAATGCCACGCATTAGAGGAGGCTCTCAACATTAACAGACTCTCAAAACCACAGTGCCCCTGCATGGCCACAGTCTTCAACTGAAACTTATAGAAAAGCAATGCCTGGTAAATAGTTTCCTTTCGAAACCATAATGCTTGTATCTATTTATATATACATATATATATATATGTAGACGCAAAAATTTAATGGTTATCGACATTTTTTTTTGTTTCGGCGTATCTGGCATTAGAATTTTCTTCTGTCCTTATCTTGTAAATTTTTCCCTTTAAAGGCATTTTTTGATATGCTGGCCATTGATAACATTTTTTGGGCGAAAAAACTTTTATCCTACATTAATTATATATAAAAATGTATATATATATATATATATATATATATATATATATATATATATATATATATATATATATATATATATATATATATATATGAGCACGGACTTTGTCAGTGAACAGGTCGCGGATTTTAGCGACGAAAATATTTTGACAAATTAAACTTAAATGTTGGAGTGAATCGAACGGCTTTTGTGTGTTTCTTAAATGGCTTATAAACGCCTTCCACGCTGCAATTGTTTTCGTTTCAGCACACGATCTCAGATCAAATTACTTGCTATGCGAGTACATCTCCGTAAAATATATATATATGTATATATATATGTTTATATGTGTATGTGTATGTATACATATGTATATACGCATACCTATATACATATATAAATATGTATGCAGTGGCAAGGTAATTATAAATTATACATTTTATGAAGTCGTGACCCATTACCTTCCTTAACATTGTTAATGATCGGTAGATTAGCCTCTAATTTGGCGGAGAATATCGTTAATGTATAAGGATCAGTTTCTACTGTTATTATTATACGTAGATGCTGATATAAGTATATTCTATTGTAAATTATAACGTGTGTGTGTATATACATATGTATATACGTATATCTATGTATTTATAAAAGTATGTATGCAGTTGAAAGATACTTACAATTACATATATGAACCGTTAAATAAACACCTTTTACATGTGCTTAATCAATATTTATAAAATTCTTTGTCTCTCTCTCTCTGCCTGTCTGCAATCACAATCGCGACATCGTTGGTACGTGGTCACTTTTTCTTTACCAAATCTGATGTAGATTTATGTATGTGTGAGTGTCTGTCTGTGTCTGAGAGAATCCCTAAAACCTGACAAATACATAAATTACATTCAAATTTTGCACATGCCTTACTAAGGGTCCTTTTGGTGTCATAGGCCAACAAGTTTTAACTTATTGTCTAGTGCGAGACCGCAGCAGTTACATAGCTTCTCCACTATTTCAGTATATGTGTCAAAAGTGAAACAATTGCATCTCTCTATTGTAATGTCAGTCACTTTCAATTTCATAAAAATATATATTTATGTATATATATATGTATATATATATATGTATGCATGTATGGTATACATCTGCAGAAATATATATATACATATATATATATATATATATATATACATACATATATAAATACAGATGTACAGAAATACATGTATATATATTCTTGTATATATATACATGCATTTATATATATGTATATAAATATATATATATATACATAGATGAATAGATAGATGTATAAGTATATATGTAAATATATAGCTGTATATGTATAGCTCTATATGTATAGATGTATTTCTATAGATATAGATGTATATGCATACATGTATATGTGTACAACACCACCACTCTCCTGGCCGGAGCCTCGTTGAGCTTTAGGTGTTTTCGTTCAATAAACATTCAAAATGCTCGTCTGGGAATCGAAACCGCGATCCGCCGCCCTAACCACTGGGCCATTGCGCCTCGCACACATACAGTCACACACATACACTCACACATATGTATAGGCATATATAAATCCACATGAGTGTTATGTTTATACGTCAGAATGTAAATGTAGAAATATCAGTCTTACTGCATGTTCCTATATATTTTCATATAATTATCACCTACCACCATATCCACACAACTGTGCCGCAAAGAATTTGTTCCCTAACCTTGAGAAAAAAGAATATTTTGAATGAAATTTTATACAAAAACGTGTCAGAAGGTTTGCAGTCCGATTGTATTTGAAATTGATTTCAAAAGCATGTTCCGCAATTCGGAAGAAATTTGGGCGAATGAAACGATTCGGCTTTGACGGGAGCAAAAAATGAGTTTTCACAAGAAAATCCGATATAGTTGGAACGTACAATATTAGGAGTATATTCATAAAAAAAACTTTATTTTAAAATCTCCATTTTGTTTAGTGTTATGAATAATGAAACTCGGCAGGGCAGTGTTTTATAGGACTGCTTTGCCTGTGTAAAGCATTGCGGCTAAATAATGGCTCCGTGAATTGCAAGAAACAGCAGACGATACACCACCAATGCTCTTTCCCACCACCACCACCATTTCGTTTTAGTAAATTTAAATCCACAGTTATCTGCGAGATGGTCAAATTGATTGAAATAACACGAAATACCTGAAATACATTGAATTTAATTTCATTAAATTTACCCTGCTTCTCCGCACACCTTTCACTCTCCAATCCCTCTGTCAGCCTTTTTTAATCCCAATTTTCTCTCTTTCCTAAAATATCCTTCATATTTTTCTCTCATACATTTAGTCTCTGCAATGACACCATCTCCTCTGTAACACTAAACAACCAGGAAGATATGTGTTTGTTTGTTTGCTTGTGTGTCTGCGCGAGCGCGTGTGGAATGCATGAATCGTTGTCTATTAACCAAACGATTTCAAAGAAATGAATGGGTGTGTGCAATATTTTGCCTTTGTTACAAAGAATGTTCTAGTTGTTGTTATTACAGTTGTCTGAACATTAACACAAAGACACTTTTCTAAAGAAAAAACAAAATAACTGCGCAAATCAGTAAACAATAATCATCATTATCATTATCACTATTTGCACGACTGTGGGGTAAGAGCTTTCCTTTCCAACTGCGAGTTTCCAGGTTCAGTCCCATTTCGTGGCATTCAGGGCAAGAAACTTCTATAAGTTTATCTAGGGTCCTTCTAAAGCGGTACGCCAGTTCACCTCCAGGGGTGGTGTCAACGAACATGACACTCTGGTATTTATGGCTATCATACCAAGAGTTGGCCTTCCCTATTTTCTTTTTTGTCCTTTCTATAGTGTTCCATGACTTGTTCCTATAGAGTGAGCAAATCCCATTCCTATCATTACATAATATATTATCAAATTTCTTCATGGCTCCTTTGTATACTCTGATACTTTCTTTATTTCTGTAACCTGAGAACTGCATGCGGTGAATGAAATACTGTATGTGTCTCTTTAATTATGTAGGCTCGCACATGCGTGACACATTTCTCATTATTCTGACGAGGTCTTCCATCAAAATATTGAATTTGGCATTGCCCGCAATGGCTGAGTTCCGGTGGATCAGGTATTTTGAGGCCATAGGTTTTGCATAGTATGAATGAAAGATTTGGGTTTTATTTTTTACAATTTCTAGCCAGAGTTCAGTGGAGGTGAACTGGCGTACCGCTTTAGAAGGACCCTAGATAAACTTAAACTAAGAATTAAGGTTGTTGAAAAGCCAGGCAACCCTATCAAATCTATAATTGGTAGAACCTATCCTTTTAGTAGAACCCTCTGTACGGATAACTATTGCACTGTATGTAGATTTAGCCCACAAACAAACTGTAAAGCCAGAAATGTAGTCTATAGTATAAGATGTATAGAGGGACGATGCAGTAACAAGACAATAACATACGTAGGGGAAACGGCAAGAAGCATAGGAGAGCGGGTGAATGAACATTGGAGACAACAGAAGGAAGGTAAAAGCTCGTCGATTCTGTACCAACACGCCGAACAGGAACACGGGGGATCAATCAATAACATTGAGATTAAGATATTGTCCACATATAGAACAGATGCAACAATTAGACAAATTACAGAAGCTACACATATAATAGAAAATAAACCTAGCCTGAATAGAAAACTAGAATGGATCAATAGCACACACCACGAACATATGACGATAGAGGATCCCGAAAACATAATAAATAAATACACAGATAAATAAACAAATAGAAATGAATAACTATATATATGTATATATATCTATGTATGTATATGTATGTATATATATATGAATAACTATATATATGTATATATATCTATGTATATATATGTATGTATATATATATATTTATTTTTTTCGATTAGATTTATTATTATTATTACTAATATTGTTGTTATACATACAAGCATATGTAATGATAATAATGGGTGGATGTAAACACATGAACAAAATTAGAACAAAAGCAACAACAACAAAAACAAAATACAAATTACATGAATGTATATAAACAGAAGATACAAATATTACAGGCATCCCCCCACACACACTAAATAAACATAGACGCACATAGAAATATAAGCATGCTCAAATGAAGACATACAATAGAAATACAAAATAGCTGACGGTTAGTAATGAGAGACACAAATACGAAAGAAGAAAACAAAGGACCACTGATGCGGTCACAGGAGTGTGACGAAAGAACTCTGGCCGAAATAAGATTAAGATTAATGTAAAAAATAAATATCACTGAAGCAAAATAACACCAAATATATAGTGCGTGTGTTTTTATTGGCTAAACTGGCAATATGACCATTCCGAAATATAACAATATCTGTTTCAACACACGACTTCACATAAAAAATCTTGCACAACAAATATTTAAACGTATATATATATATATATATATATACAAAAAGCAATAAAGATTCAAGTTAATTTAAATGAATTTACTTGAATATGGTACCTAACTTAGATGCACCAAAAAACTATACGGTTTTAACAATACAGTAATGTGGGGTGATTATAAGTGAGAAAGAAGCAACAAGAATGGATAGGTTTTTAGTACAATTGTTTCATACAAGGACAGGCTTTATTAAAAGTTGCAAAAATTGCAGCATATAAACGTGTCCCGTACTCATCAGCTAAAATACATGTGAGTTCTCTAGACATCCTAGTGGTTGAGGCTATACTCATGAAGTAATGTAGATAATTAAGTAACATAAACAGATTTCCAAAGTTCATTAAAGTTCTTTAAAGATGATGTAGAGTCTTATCACAGAATTTTAAAAAGGTTTTAATAGCATCACAGAGAAGGTGACTTAATCCATAGTGTACGTATCCCAATGTAGGATTCCTCACCATCCAGGTGACAAGCACATTACGAATCTATAGCAATTAGAAGGGCGTGACTCAACTGAAATAACACATTAACAAATGTGTGACGTGTGGGCTAGGAGAAATGAAAGTGTCACCTCTGGAGTTTGTAAATGACCTCTATACTGATACGTAACTGGACAGAATAAGTTTACGAACCATAAATGTCTTTTAATAACCAGTCACTCATCTGGAAAGCCCTTTAAATCATTGTTACTATGTGTGACCCAGTGATGGTAAAATGACTGAAAGGAGATCTGCAATCAAATAACATTACTCAACACTTTGCAACTGAATCAGTGGAGGTAAAAATGCCTCTCATTTATTTGACAATTTATGCACCACATTGCAGAAATCACAATGTAAGTGTATGTCAAAGCAAACTGTTACACTGGTGTACCATTGAATTACAAATAATGCTCATCTTCTATGCTCGGATGACCCCACAGCTTCCAAGAGTACAACTGTATTCGTCTTTGCTTAGATAAGATGACAAAATTATGGGTGTTAAGTCTCCATGGAGGGGTCTTTCTAACTTATAAGAAGATGAATTGTTATAAATATTACTTCATTTGTGTCTAATATGTATGGTTAAAATTTCATCAACAGCAAAAATATATGAATTGTCATGGGGGTTATGGCCCTTATGCATAGAATATAATTTCCAAATTTCATAAAGATCCATTCAGTACTTTTGACCTAGTTTTGGATCATAAGAGATATGACTAAAATTTGGGTGTTAATTAGTGTTTATATATATATATATATATATATATTATATATATATATATATATAAAGAATTGCAGCGTGGAAAGTGTTTATAAGCCATTTACGAAACACACAAAACCGTTAGATTCACTACAAGTTTTCGTTCCAGCACACGATCTCAGATCAAGTCACTTGTATGCAAGTACCTCATCGTAATGTATATATATATATAATATATATATATATATATATATATTATATATATATATATTATATATATATATATATATATAGAGAGAGAGAGAGAGAGAGAGAGAGAGAGAGA
>NW_021825977.1:0-14019 GCF_006345805.1 Octopus sinensis | reverse complement strand
GACATGTGTTTCAGACTCAACAGCCATCAACAGTATGACAATTGTCCGACCTTATATCCAGTAAGTGATTTAGAGTTTTATTTAATAAGGAAGGTAAGAGATGAGATTGGCCAGATAGATAATAGAGCACCAGGCGACTAAGAGGTTGGTAGTTCATATTTTGTTGCAAATTTGTGATGAAATAGAACAAAATATGGGATGCATCTGTGCTCAAGAAATTTCCATTGAAAAAAGTTCAGTTGGCGTTGGAAGGCATCCAGCCGTAGAAAACACTGCCAGGTTTGAGCTTCTGGCTTCACAGACCCATAGAAAACCGTCCAACCCTGCTAGCATGGAAAACGGACCTAAACGAGATTGATATGATGATGTGAAGCCAAAGATAAATGTGGTTGAAATCAGAATAAATTACCATTTAATTTCTGTTGTGTCTGGGGAGAGCATTTCTTTTGTGCCTTATTATTTAAACACAACTCACCAGTAAAATTTCCACTTTTTTCTTATTTATTGTCCTAAAATTTTCGTTGCATTTTGCAACCTTTTCAATAGTTTTGATTCTGTCCGTTATTTACAGTGCGTTCCCTTTTGTTTGTTTGTGCGCATGTGTGTCGGTCAGTGTGTTTGTGTGTGCCTATACATGCATGCATGTACGTGTGTATGTGTGAGTGTGTGTTTGCATGTGTATGTATGTATATATGTGTGTGTATGCATATATATGTATGTATATGTGTGCATCTGTATGTATGCATCCTGCATATTCATGTGCTTGCCTAAATCCAAAAACGAAATACCATTCTAAGTTTTCTCAGCAACATTCAGTGAATGAAAGTTTATTCTAGTTTGTAGAAAAGATAGCCAGGTTCAACTTATTTTATGAATAAAAGCTTGGAAGAGCCATGGCCTTGTTCCAAGCTAACTTCCTCAAAATATATTGCGTGAGAAGGAATATGTGTGTATGTAAGTTTAAATGTTCATTCATAAGAATTTGAAGAACTTTGCTTTGCAATCACACGGTTACAAACCTGTTCGCAGAGCACAGCATTTTGGAATAATATCTCTAACTCTTTAGCATTTAATGCAGTCATAGTTAGCTCATATATTGCCTGATTTTTTTGGTAAAACTGACCATATCTGATCTCTCACACCTACCCCACAATGTCATTCTAAAAATATACAAACACATCATTGAGCTCTTGGGATTAATTCAAAATCTGTGAATAATTCAGGACAATATGACAAAATATGCAATATATTTGAGAAAGAAATCTGAAAGCTAGTGTTATTTTGTTGCTTATTTCAGTCACTTGATTGTGGCCATGCTGGAGCATTGCCTTAAAGGGTTTTTAGTTGCAGAAATCGACCCCAGGACTTCTTTGTAAGCCTAGTACTTATTCTATCAGTCACTTTTACTGAACTGCTAAGGACGGGGACATAAACACAACAACATCAGTTGTCAAGCAATGGTTGGGGACAAACACAGACACAAAGACACACACACACACCTATATATATATATATATATATTATATATATATATATATATATATATGACAGGCTTCTTCCAGTTTCTGTCTACCAAATGCACTCACAAGGCTTTGGTCAGCCCAACGCTATAGTAGAAACACTTGCCCAAGATTCCATGCTGTAGGACTGAACCCAGAACTATGTGAGTGGGAAAGCAAGCTTCTTATTTCTTTACTACCCACAAGGGGCTGAACACAGAGGGGACAAACAAGGACAGACAAAGAGATTAAATCGATTATATCAACCCCAGTGTATAATTGGTACTTATTCAATTGAACCCATAAGGATGAATGGCAAAGTCAACCTCGGTGGAATTTGAACTTAGAACGTAGCAGCAGACAAAATACCTATTTCTTTACTACCCACAATGGGCTAAACACAGAGGGAACAAACAAGAGCAGACAAACGGATTAAGTTGATTACATCGACCCCAGTGCGTAACTGGTACTTATTCAATCAACCCTGAAAGGATGAAAGCCAAAGTCGACCTTTGTGGAATTTGAACTCAGAACGTAGAGGCAGACGAAATACTGCTAAGCATTTCGTCAACCGTGCTAACGTTTCTGCCAGCTAACTGTCTTCAAGCTTCTTACCACACAGTCACACCTGTGCCTCTGATAAGAGTATTGAAAATGGGTGCATTCCAAATGAAGTCCCTTGTAATATTTGTTCCACCCCTACAGTTTTACGTCATCATTCTCGTTGTTGGAAAGGAAATAAATCAGATTGAGAACTGCAACCAACAATGTTATTGTTCGCCAAAATTGCAGTATAAAATAAATAAGTAGTTAAAATATGGCACAGATGTATCTATGACTAAAAACCAGTTTGAAAGAGAAAAGAGAAAAGAGGAAAGAGGAAAAAAAAAACGGAATCCTATATATTGTGCTGATAATACATTGCCTGTACTTGCTGTATTTAATTGAGAATTGATTCCATTTTCAGCAATACTCTCGTTCGAAACTAACAATTTATAAAAAGAATGCAAACAAAAAAAGAAAAAGAAAATATGAAAATAAAAATTGTTAAAAAAGAAAAAAATAGAGAAAAACTAATGCCATATGCAAATAGTACATTGCACAGTTTTAATGCAATTATGGATTTCTGAAAAATTTAAAAAGTAATAACCGAAAAAAAGACAAAAAAAAAGAAGAAAAGGGGAAGAGATTAGTAAGAATAAATAAATAAATAAATATATAAATAAATAGCAAGAGTAAAAAGTAAGAAATTTTGCAAAATAATTTTGGCAATTTTTGAAAGCTACAAGAAATTTGATTTTATAACACACTTATTCCAGCTGCGATAATCAAATTATGAAGCACTTTTGGAACACTAATTCTTGTAGTGTTATTTGCACTTAGAGAGTTTGTGAAATAAGATGGTATTAGATTAACAGCTTTTTAGTTATTTAGATCTGTCAGTATTGAGTCCAGTTCGTGTCAAGATCAACGTTGTCTTTTTCATACTTCTGGGAGTGAATTGAATACCGGGGAATAAAAAAACCGCCCCCCCCTCCAGATAAAATAAGGGTCAACACAGTTGATGTTACCTTTCACTTACAAATCAGATTTGTAGCTTTGTGTTTAAGGGAGAGCATTTAGGAATTTTGATTTCAGCACCTGGTGGCCAGTCTACTCGCTTTTATGGTGCAAGTATGGCTGTGTGGTAAGAAGCTTGCTTCCCAACCACATGGTTCTGGGTTCAGTCCCACTGCATGGCAACTTGGGCAAGTGCCTTCTACTATAGCCTCAGGCCAACCAAAGCCTAGTCAAGTGCATTTGGTAGATGGAAAATGAAAGAAGCTCATTGTATATATATATATATATATATTTATATATCTTATAATTAAGGTCTAAAGAAGGTTATTCTAAAGCCAATACACTGATTTATCCACTTATAATCCACTTGTTACAGGAAAATTGAACTGAAAGCGGGCAACTAACCTTTAGAAAATTTAAATTCGTTATTTAAAATTTTCTAAAGGTTAGTTGCCCGTTTTCAGTTCAATTTCCTGAACAAGTGGATTATAAGTGGATAAATCAGTGTATGGGCTTTAGAAATAACCTTCTTTAGACTTAATTATAAGATGTTATACTTCAACCGTAAAGGTTTTTTAATATACTGCCATGCTTTTGATGGAATCCTTTGGTAGAGAAAGGGACTTCGTCCTATATTGTTAGTAGTATATATATATATATATATATATTATATATATATATATATTCTTTATTCTTTTATATGTTTCATTCATTTGACTGCGACCATGCTGGAGCACTGCCTTTAGTCAAACACATCGACTCCAAGACTTATTCTTTGTAAGCCAACTACTTATTCTATTGGTTCTTTTGCCAAACCGCTAGGTTATGGGGACATAAACACACCAACATCGGTTGTCAGGTGATGGTGGGGGGACAAACACAGACACAAACACACACACACACACACACACACACACACACACACACAAACACACACACACAGAAACACAAAGCAAAAAACTTGAGGCGTAGCTGTATGGTACAGAGCTTGCTATCAACTACATAGTTCTGGGTGCAGTCCCACTGTGTGGTACCTTGGACAATTGTCTTTTAATATAGCCTCGAGTAAACCAAAGCCTTGTGAGCGGATATGATAGATGGAAACTGAAAGAAGCCTGTCATATATATATATGTATATGAAAGAAGAAGAAGATGAAGAAGAAGAAGAAGAAGAAGAAGAAGAAGAAGAAGAGAAGAAGAAGAATAAAGAAGAAGAAGAAGAGAAGAAAGAAGAAGAAGAAGAAGAAGAAGAAGAAGAAGAAGAAGAAGAAGAAGAAGAAGAAGAAGAAGAGAAGAAGAAGAAGAAGAAGAAGGATGTGGGAGTGGTATGATAGTAGTAGGATGTTAAATGGTCAAGTGGCCTGAAAGTGACCTGTTGTGGATGGTAGTAGTGATTGAATTTTTGAGATATCTCTTTTGAATGTATTGTTTATATATGTATATATATATATATGGAGAGAGAGAGAGAGAGAAATAGAAAGAGAGAGAGAGAGAGAGAGAAAGAGAAAGAGAAAGAGAGAGAGAGAGAGAGAGAGAGAGAGAGAGAGAGAGAGAGAGAGAGAGAGGGACAGAAAGACAGAAAGAGAGCATAAATTTCAATGCGATGAACGGAAATGTTTTAAGACGCAGTTAACCATGAGTTTGGAGCTCGATATTTTTCTTCCTTCTAAATCTTTATCTAAATTTCAATTGCCCTTCAAATGATGGATACTTATATAAATGTATGATATTGAAAAGTCCATTATTGAAACCAATATAAAATGGTTATTTAACTAAAACCTTTCAAATATCACAAATTTTGTGTGCGTATGGGTAAGCTTGTTTTTCTATCAAGTTATGATAACAATTTTACATTAAACTTAAGAATTATTCTGTTTTTTGAGAACATATTTATTTTCGTTAACAAGAATAAAGTTTAAATAAGTTGAAACAATGAAGTCGTTGTCAATGCCACTTTTGTTATCTGTCCATCCATCCATCCATCCATCCATCCATCCATCCATCCATCCATCCATCTATTTATCTATCTATCTATCTATCTATCTATCTGTCTGTCTGTCTGTCTGTCTGTCTGTCTGTCTGTCTATCTATCTATCTATCCATCTATCTATCTATCTATCAAGCCATCTATCTGTCTATCTATATATCTATGTATCCATATATAATTATATATATATACAGGAGTGGATGTGTGGTAAGTAGCTTGCTTACTAACCACAAGGTTCCGGGTTCATTCCTACTGCGTGGCACCTTGGGCAAGTGTCTTCTACTATAGCCTTAAGCCGACCAAACCTTGTGTGTGGATTTGGTAGACCGAAACTGAAAGAAGCCCATCATATATATGTATATGCTTGTGTGTCTGTGTTTGTCCCCCTAACAACCAATGGTGGTGTGTTTACGTGCTCATAACTTAGCGGTTTGGCAAAAGAGATCAATAGAATAAGAACAAGGCTTACAAAGAATAAGTCCTGGGGGTCGATTTGCTCGACTAAAGGCAGTGCTCCAGCATGGCCGCAGTCAAATGATTGAAACAAGTTAAAGGGAACAGAGGAAAGAGATATATCTGTATATATATATACAGATATATCTGTAACTGCCTACTGGCGACCTTTTCTCACCTGCTAGGGGTATTTACCCAAATTTCTGGATTGTTTTCATAATTTTCTGCAAAACATACATACACACACACGCAATCACTGACACACATAAATGTATACTGATAAATCCTTTCTATCATATACTATGTGCTCACATTGTATATGTATGCATGCACGTGTGCTTGTGTGTGTGCGTGTGTGTGTGTGTGTGTGTGTGTGCACGCACACATTTCAGGCGTTTGTAAACAGAGAAACTATTTAAACATCGGTACTTTTGGTGAAGTCTTTGTCACCTAATACTTAATAAAACATTCCGGTCAATGTTGATGGAACGAACGAACGAAGCCATCATGACAGTTGTTTAAGTCTTAAAGATCCAGTCTTAAGAGACACTGGCTGTCTGTCTGTCTGTCTGTCGTATTTGGTTACGACATTACTTTGGGTTCACTGTATATGCGTGTATGTTTAAGTGAGTATGTGTGTGTGTGTTTGTTTGTACTTATTTCCCAATGCTTGAAGAAAAACAGTGTCGAGATCGAAGTCGGAGATTCAGAGAGATGAAGGTGATCTTTCGGTATTGGTCCACAGGTGCGGTGTGGTAAGTAGCTTGCTTCCCAGGCCACACGGTTCGGGGTTCAGTCCCACTGCATGGCACCTTGGGCAAGTGTCTTCTACTATAATACAGAGCCGATCAAAGCCTAGTAAGTGGATTTAGTACATGGAAACTGAAAGAAGCCTGTCATGTATAAATATATATATATATTTTTTTCCTTGTTTCAGTCATTTGACTGCGGCCATGCTGGAGCACCGCCTTTTAGTCGAGCAAATCGACCCCAGGACTTATTCTTTGTAAGCCTACTACATATTCTATCGGTTTCTTTTGCCGAACCGCTAAGTCACGGGGGCGTAAACATACCAGCATCGGTGGTCAAGCGATGTTGGGGGGACAAACACAGACACACAAACACACAAATATATGTATATACATATAAATATATACGACAGGCTTCTTTCAGTTTCCGTCTACCAAATCCATTCACAAGGCTTTGGTCGGCCCGAGGCTATAGTAGAAGACACTTGCCCAAGGTGCCACGCAGTGGGACTGAACCGGGAACCGTGTGGTTGGTAAGCAGGCTACTTACCACACAGCCACTCCTGCACCTGAATATGTTTGTGTTTGTGTTGGTCCCCCACCATCGCTTAACACCCGATGTTTGTGTGTTTACGTCCCCTGTAACTTAGTGGTTACCCTAAGCATGTGCTTATTCTGTTTAATGATTTAATCCAGAACTGTGTATCTGAAAGAAGGACAGTTCAGAGATCTGCTCTATTAGGTCTGACCTCAGTTTAAACTGTGCATATATATATATCGTTATTTGTACTTTAAATGTAGGTTACATAAAGTGTCTGTGCTACAACATATATATCATATATACATACATACATACATACATACATATATATATATATATATATATATATATATATTATATATATAATATATATATATATATATATATATATATATATATATATATATATACTATATATATATATATGTATATATATATATATATGTATATGTGTATATATATATATATATATATATATAATATATATATATATATATATTGTTTCTAAGGCAACTATTATTTTTAGAGGAAATATGATATAATGTAGCAAGTGTTCTAAATGTCAGAAGTGATTGTATATAATTAAATATGGATATTTAAGAATATTCATATTGTTTTAAAAATCAAAAAAAAAAAATACACACACATATATCGATATAAAATATATTTTTATACTTTTACTAATCATTAATTTAATTAAAAATCTTTTTTTTTTCCTCTCCAATAATCGTTTTATATAAAATAGCCCTTTGTTCTTTTTTTTTTTCTTTATGGTTTTGTCGACAAAAGCTAAAGGGTTATTACTCAAGCTTGCGAGTGATCATAATTAAAAGTATATACTTGTCGTGTGTATTTTAATTAACAACGTAAGTGGGGAAACAAATGGTTTATACTTGTCACTAAAACCCAGTTTCGATTCCTATACGAAGGTAATTCAATTAATATATATATATATATATATAACGCAGTCACTGTAATTAAAAAGTAACGAAATTATCAATGTGAAAGTCATCAAATTTCCTCTATAATTCCAAGGCCTCGTATTTATTAACATAAAATCGATATTTTCTTGTCTAATTATAAAACAAAGCTGTCGAAAGTTGAAACAAAAGTGTTACAG
Organism: Octopus sinensis; assembly: GCF_006345805.1. Lineage (NCBI taxonomy): Eukaryota > Metazoa > Mollusca > Cephalopoda > Octopoda > Octopodidae > Octopus > Octopus sinensis. The sequence goes on along the minus strand of NW_021825977.1, from coordinate 6,110 downwards.
TAAGCATTTAGTAGGTATATGTATATATTCGTAAGCATACCTACACAAGTGTGCCCCGCCCCCATCCCGTCGACTTTGTTTCCTCATAACTTTGAGAAGAAGTTTTCCCCAGAGGTGCTGAGGGGAATTTCGGAAAATTCTTACAAATTGGCTATGTTTACTTATAGATCTCAGAAAAATGGATATTTTTCAATGAAAGTATTTCATATGGCACCTTGAGCAAGTGTCATCTACTGTAGCCTCTGGCCGACCAAAGCCTTGTAAGTGGCTTTGGTAGGTGAAAACTTTGTGTGTGTGTGTGTGTGTGTCTCCACCATCGCTTGACAGACGATGTTGTGTTTATGTTCCCGTAATTTAGCGGTCTGCAAAAGTAAACCGATAGAATTAGTCCTGGGCTTGACAACTGATTCTGGTGTGTTTACATCCCCGTAATTTTAGCGGTTCGGTAAAAGACACCGATAGAATAAGTACTGGGCTTATAAAGAATAAGTCCCAGGGTCGATTTGCTCGACTAAAGGCGGTGCTCCACAATGGCCGCAGTCAAATGACTGAAACAAGTAGAAGAATGAAAGAAAATACCATTCAGATTATGAAGATAACGATCATATCAGAATTTGATTTGAAAAACGAAAAGCAAAACCTGGTGGTCTTGAACACATACACACTGATACACATCGTATATATCTACCAAATGCAACTGGAAATTTCGAGAAAAAAAATGTGAAGTTTATCCGTATGTAGGTATATGCAAGTATTCGCAGTCATACAAATGTGCCACGCTCACCATTTTTTGCTGCTCCGCTATAATCGTAATCTACAGAGACTGAAAGGTATGCGTAGAAAATTTCATTAAAAGATACCCATTTTTCTGAAAGTTGTGAGGAAACAAAGCCGGCTCATATAAATTTTCTGAAACTCCTCTCTCCACCTCTGGAAAAATACTTTTCTCAAGAAATTTCGATATAATCGTAATTCAAACCGTGTTAGTAGAAAATTTCCTTCAAAAATATCTATTTTTCTGGAAGTTATGAGGAAACAAAGTTAATATGGCGAGGGCGTATTGTTATAATGGTGTCATTCTATATTCGGAAAAGCTTTCCTATGATTTTCCCAGTAACTTTAAATACATGGAATATTTCCATGAAATGTATTTTTCATTGTTTCCAAACTAAGATCTGTTCCACTTTCTGGTGTTATTTCTTCCCAAATGCGAATTAATTTTCAATTTGAAGCGCATTCAAATTGTCAATCAATGGATTATATTTGTGATATTATCAATGACTTAATACTATGGCTTCAATTCTAAAAGCAATCCAGTCTAGCAAACACGGCTGAGAAACTCATTTATATATGATTATGTCTCTTAAACGTCAGTAAGTCCAAGTCGCTCATTGCTGAAGATTTTGCCTTTGTTGTTGAGTCAAGGCTTTGTTAATCTCATGGAATCTGTATAAGAAGCTGTAAATCCAAGGAATTAATGATATGACACAACAGTAAATCGAACGTTCACGTTCCTTCATGCATGTTAAATGGTGATCCGTGGTTTGCAAAAAAAACTGTTATGCGCTTACTTGTTCTTGGTTTACGACCATGACACTTATTGCTTCAGCACCCCAAGACAAACCAGATCCCCAAATCAAGAGAATTCCAGCCATAAATTTCAATCACAGGACAATATAGTTCGTGATGCACAATATACGGATCTTTTCGGTTTGAACGGCAGTTTTTTCTAACGGTGTCATATGAAATTGTCACCCATAATTATCACCCTAATATCGATCTATTGCATTTCAATCTGTTTTAGGGTTAGGGTTAGTTAGGGTTAGGGGTGTGGGGAAGGGTATCTTTTTTTCTTCACAAATGTAAATAAACCCAATCTGTTTCTTAAACGAGGGACATATTCATATGGCACAGAATGTTTTTTTTACCCCAATAAACGTCATTGGTTGGTTGAAATTGCAGAAATTGAAGAAAAAAAACAACAAATATCTTACAAACTATAGAATTTTCTCAATAAAGCCAAGAGAAAAAGATGTTTTATAAACACATTCTACCAGTATACGAAGTTTAAAATTTTTTAGTTACCTAGAAATTATGTTAAAAACTGCCGTTCAAACAGAAAAGATCCTGTTCCAGGGAGAATTTGACTGCTATTTCTAGCATACAAATGCACAAGTGCCTGGTTCGAATAACAATCGTTTGTTTGGCTTGTAATGGAGAATTTAATTCTTCTCGAAGAAAAACATATCAGCATTGTGAAGGCAACTTATCCAATGGGAGATTTATTTACATCTTATACTCTTAACGCTATCCAAAACGGAGATTAACAACGAACCCGTGTGGTTCATTAAGAATCGGACAGTATTTTAACAGATTCCATTCAACTACGGAAGCCTAAAAGAGCTTCAATCTTCTTTTATGGCTCTGCTTATAATTTTTTTCTCAGCTATTCAGAAGTTGATTGTTGAATACCGGATTTAGAAAATCAGATTATTTTGCTAGAAAACAAACATTTGCTTTTGACTCGTTTTTTCGTTTCATTTCACATCGACGTCAGTTATAAGGTAAGATTATAGTCAAATAATACGCAAAGCATAAGAAAGCCACAACAATACAAGTTCAGAAAAACAGTGTAAAAAAAGAAGCCGAAGAGATTGTATATAGGGAGAGAGAGAAAAAAAGAAAGATTGGTTTCTTTACAGGCCGCTCTGAATCGTCTGATATTTCTTGAAGAAGCAGTTGATTCGTCTTTTATTAAATATACGATTTATCTTATGTATTCAGATATACGATATGCGAGTGTAGAAGTAAATATATATAAGACAGAAACATTGTTGTTACTAAATCTTTTCTACTCGAGGCACAAGGCCCGAAATTTTGGGGGAGGGGGCCCAGTCGATTAGATCGAAACCCAGTGCGTAATTGGTACTTAATTTATCGACCGCCGAAAGGATGAAAGGTAAAGTCGACCTCGGCCGAATTTGAACTCAGAACATAAAGACAGACGAAATACCTATTTCTTTACTACCCACAAGATTTCGTATAAGTAAAGCACATTATGTGTGTTTGTACGTGAATTCGCACACATTTTTATACAGACGGACACACATCTTTCTTTCCCTTTCTCTTAATTTTTTTTTTTTTTGGTGGTTCCTTTTTTTAGATTTTCCTGCTCTTTCAGCTACTTTCCTCGTCATTTTTTTTTTATTATTCTGTATTTTCTTCGCCACCTCCATCCACTTATCCATTTCTCCATCGCTCGGTTCTGTATGCCTCAACAATAATATTTAGACAACATATACTGAGATAATCAGACATATTAATTAGGGAGGGAGGGAGGGAGGAGGAGGAGGAATGGTTGAAGGAGGGGGAAGGAGAAGGAGGTGAATGCGTAAAGGAGGAAGATGGTGGCGACGACGACGACGACGAAGAAGAAAAATAGAAAAGAAAATGAAAGATGGAAAAGAAGAGGAAAAGAAGGAAAATAGAAAAAAATAAAGAAGATGGAATAGAAGGAAAAGAAGAAAAAAAGAAGATGAAGAAGGAATGGCAGAAGGAAAAGAAGAAGAAGAAGAAGAAGAAGAAGAAGAAGAAGAAGGAATAGAAGAAAATTGGAAAAGAAAATGAAAGAAGAAGAAGAAGAATGAGGAGGAGAAGGATGAGGAGGAGAAGAAGGAGGAGGAGAAGAGGAGAAGAAGAAGAAGGAGAAGAAGGAGAAGGAGAAGAAGGAGAAGGAGAAGAAGAAGAAGTAGTAGTAGTAGTAGTAGTAGTAGTAGTATTAGTAGAAGAAGAAGAAGAAGATGTAGAAGAGAAAAGAAGAAGAAGAAGAAGAAGAAGAAGAAGAAGAAGAAAAGATGTAGAAGAAGAAGAAGGAGAAGAAGAAGAAAAAGAAAATGAAGAAGAAGAAACGTGTGTAGAAGAATTAAGTGCATGAAGAACGGTAAAGGCAATGAAAGAAACGTGATGCGTTTCGCTCGCTGCATTCAGAGAATTTCTGTTGGTTGTTGAAGGTCTGTTAGGCTTTGCAAGTGTACTACAAAAGGTACTGCTGCCACAGAAAACACAAGAAAAGCAAGCTGAAGTAGTAATATCAGTGAGGGAGATAGTCGTCGTAATATGACAACAGCCTGGAATCAGATTAACCCATATTCAGTTTTGCAACAAGGGATTCCTGGGCGTTGTGGGCGGGCGCAACAATTTCAGATGCAAACGGTGAAGCAAAAGGAGGAGGAGAGATAGAAAGAAAAATATGAAAGGAAAATACCAAAGAGATACAAGAGTAGGGGTTTGAGTTGATTACAAGAGAGAGGGGGAAAGACAGAAATTAGGGAAAAGAGAGAGAGAGTTTGAGTGGGGGGAAACGGTAAAGAGAGATTATGAAAGGGATGTGAGAGAGCGGGAGAATGGAAAAAGATGGTTCAGAGAAATAATTTGTAAGGCGCAATTTTCTGTGACTTCATTGCATTTGCGTAAACATCTGTCAGAGGAAAAATAAATAAAGGAATTGTTTAGTTATTTATTATCGTTATCATTTTCCTTTTAAAGAAGTTTGAATACACGTGTGTGTGTGTGTGTGAGAGAGAGTGAGACAGAGAGAGAGAGACAGACAGACAGACAGAGTTGTTAGCTGATTACTATACGCATGTTGTTTAACGTAAAAACGAATGTCTTTTGTGAACTTTCGTGTGTGTATATCTGTTTGTGAATATACATATTCATGATAAGCCTTTACGCATGCACATGGTGGAAGCACTCCGTCGGTTACGACGACGAGGGTTCCGGTTGATCCGAATCAACGGAACAGCCTGCTCGTGAAATTAACGTGTAAGTGGCTGAGCACTCTGCAGACACGTGTACCCTTAACGTAGTTCTCGGGGATATTCAGCGTGACACAGAGAGTGACAAGGCCGGCCCTTTGAAATACAGGTACAACAGAAACAGGAAGTAAGAGTGAGAGAAAGTTGTGGTGAAAGAGTACAGCAGGGATCATCACCACCCCCTGCCGGAGCCTCGTGGAGCTTTTAGGTGTTTTCGCTCAATAAACACTCACAACGCCCGGTCTGGGAATCGAAACCACGATCCTATGACCGCGAGTCCGCTGCCCTAACCACTGGGCCATTGCGCCTCCACACGCATGCACATATACGTTTACGTTTACGGGACGATGTTTTTTGTTTCCACGTGGTTTGAGTTAGATATTTACTCTTACTCTTCTACTCTTTTACTTGTATCAGTCATTTGACTGCGGCCATGCTGGAGCACCGCCTTTAGTCGAGCAACTCGACCCCGGGACTTATTCTTTTGTAAGCCCAGTACTTATTCTATCGGTCTCCTTTGCCGAACCGCTAAAGTTACGGGGACGTAAACACACCAGCATCGGTTGTCAAGCAATGCTAGGGGAACAAGCACAGACACACAAACACACACACGCATATATATATATATATATATATATACACACACACATATATATATATATATATACTAGCAGTATCGCCCGGCGTTGCTCGGGTTTGTAAGGGAAATAACTATATAAGCATTTTTAGAGAGTTATAGCAAAAAAATAGCGAAAAATGCATTAAAATGGAAAAAAAACGATGGGAAATTTTTTTTTAAATCGTAGACTCATGTAGACGCTTTCTTAGCCATTTCTGTTTTGGTGTCTTCAAGCCATGAAGTCGTTGTTCTAAAAGAACACTGGTCTCCTTGACAACGCATTACGACGTTGATTTCCTTACACTCCCTTCCCCACAGGTGCAGGTGTGAGCGTGGACGCCAACTCCGCCGCCATCGACACACGAAAAATTATGCATTAAAATGGAATAAAAAATGATGTTGAATTATTTTTAAAATCGTAGACTCATCGTAGACGCGCGCTAATACTCAGACGGGCTCGATATGAATCACGACTATAAGCTACCCGAACTTGGTTAAACTGCACCGCAAAATGTGGGAGTAGTAGTTAGGATCTAAATCGAAGGGGACAGACACTCACATAACTACAGTTTTATATATATAGATATACATAGCGCAGTAGTGGTGAGATGTGACAGCAAAGAAAAGCATACATTCACTCTCTGCATGCAATTAGACTCGGAAAGTTCGTGAGG
>NW_021825976.1:7500-10000 GCF_006345805.1 Octopus sinensis | reverse complement strand
CATATACATATCTACTGTGTATAGCTTTATATATATATATGTATGTGTGTGTGTGTGAATGTGTGTGTGAATGTGTGTGTGTGTGTGTGTGTAAGCGTGAATATTTTGTTTGTGTATGGGACTTTACATTCATTTTTTCGTACATTTCATCGCCATTTCCGGCGATATTAGCTTTAACTTCTCATATGATATACATTATTATTATATCATATTATATATACATATATATATGATATATCGCTTAGTGATTCGTTCCTGGGCGCCATTTTGTTTTTTATTATTCGCTATTTTAACTTCACCATTTTTCACTGTTTTCAAGCACTTTTTTATGTGTATTTGTGTTTGTGTTTCTTTTTTTACGTCGTATTCGGTTGCCATTTCTCTCAATTCTTTATGGGGATTCGCATGTATATCTACTTTCATAAGATGTTGTCTAACTTCCCACATATTCATAATACCACCAAACAGTTATTGTTAAATTTTCTTCCACTCCTTTCTTCTGTTTTTAACAGCATCGATCGTCTGACGTAGGCCTAGTTCCTTTTTTTGTTTTGTTATAATAGCCTATAGAAAGCCCCTTTTCTTAGAGTGGAAGAGTAAGAGCTTAAGGGGCTATGAATGTTTCTTTTCAAATTGCAAGGGGATTAGCAGTGTTGAGAAACCCATCATCAGGAAGTTAGTCGACGTTTGCAATGCAAAGAGACGAAAATCATTGTGTGCAATATTTAGTTTAGTGGCGTGTATATTGTCTCCATGTAGGTGTGTTTGTGTGTGTTGTGTTTGTGTTGTGTGTGTGTGTGTGCGTGTGTATTGTTCAGATGGGTGTGCAATGTGAGCGTGTGTGAGTATGTATTGTTTAGTCTGGAGAAGAGAAAAAGGGACACAAGAAGGAGATGATTAGGAGGACGAATATGAAGTAGAGATAAGGAAAATGGAAAGTGTGAGTTGATAGAGAAGTAAAGAAGTAGAGATAGATAGAAACATAGATAGAAATAGGAGAAGGAGAAAGAGAGAGAGCGAAGAGAGAGTGAAAGAGCTTAGGAAAACAGAGAAAGCACAGAAAGTAAAGGAAGCGTGTGTCTCTGTGAAAGAGCAAAATATACGTATGTACACACACACACACACACACACAACACACACACACACACACACACACACACAACACGTACAAACACACATACATGCTTGTGTATATGTATGTATGGGTGTGTATGTGTCTGCAAAAATAGAGAGGAGATAAAGGGATAAAGGGAGATAGAGATGAACGGAGCATGTGAGGTAAGAAAAAATGAAAAGGTTCAGCGAAGTGTGTGTGTGTGTGCGGAAGAGGGAGAGAGAGAGAGGAAGAGAAGCGGTGGACAAAGGGTGAAGCATGGGAAAGGGAGGAGAGGGAGGCGGTGACGACGAGAGGGTGATGGGCGGATGCAGTGTGTTGGCTGGAGTTTATAATTACCAGTCAATTAATAACTTAATGCTAAAATCGCAAAGCACTACTGCTTCCGTCGAAAACACACACACACACACACACACACACACACGCACACAAGCACGCACACATGCACAAACACACATGTGCATGCATATACATGTATATAGTCACACTTAGAAATAGACGTATCCGTACACAATTGCTTGTATATTTGTATACACGCTTACATGAACATTCATAAAAAAACATGCACACACGCGCATACACATGCATACACACCCATACATACATACATATATACAAGCATGTATGTGTGTTTGTACGTGTGTGTGTGTGTGTGTGTGTGTATGTGTGTGTGTGTATGTGTACATACGTATATTTTGCTCTTTCACAGAGACACCCATGCGCGTACACACAACACACACGCCACACACACATACACACATACACACATATGTATATATATATATATATATATATATATATATACAAAACACACACACACACAAATACACACACATACACACACACACACAAACACAAACACACACACACACACACACTTAGGCATGTGTGTATATTCGTGCATACTTACCTAAATACATGCATATATGTATATGCATATATGCACAAAAACATTCACATGCACATACACACACAAGTACACACACATACACATATGCATCTTACTCCACATGACATATATATGAAATCTTGTACATGCACATACATGTTTGTATGCGTGCATTTATGTTTGTAACGATGAGTGTATGTCCATATGCACCTATCTGGGAATGTGTAAATATACATGCATACATACATATATATATATCTATATATATATATATATACATGCATGCATAACCCCACACACACACACATATATATATATACGCCCACATACAAACACACCTATACACATACACACAACACACTTACACATACACACATACACATATATGTATGTATATGTTCAAAATATAAACACATAAAACAGACTAAGTGTGCATTCTACTCTGTTAGAAATAGTATCCAAATCATCTAATTACATTAAACCATATTAAAAATGGA
>NW_021825976.1:0-2500 GCF_006345805.1 Octopus sinensis | reverse complement strand
ACATGTGTTATATTCATCATTAATCTTTAGTCTTTGTGCGAAGTTTTGTGTAGTATATGTAAATATGCGTGTGTGTAGTGGATTCAAAACCGAATCGATAGGTAGCCGAACAGGATGAGACCACAGTCGTTTCACGCGATCGGCCGATTAAGCGACCAATCAACGTCAAGCCATTGCGTGATTCGACTTTCTAGCATTTACCCATTGAGCCCTAAATAACGATGGGTTATTATATGTATAATTGTGTAGTATATGTAAATATGCGTGTGTGTGTGTGTGTGTGTGTAGTGGATTCAAAACCGAATCGATAGGTAGCCGAACAGGATGAGACCACAGTCGTTTCACGCGATCGGCCGATTAAGCGACCAATCAACGTCAAGCCATTGCGTGATTCGACTTTCTAGCATTTACCCATTGAGCCCTAAATAACGATGGGTTGTAGCGACAATCACAAAATCTTGAGACATCCACTTGACATCTCCATTCTTATTCACCATCAGCCAATGGCAGATAGAAGACAGAGATTTTGTTACCACGAATATAGCGCAAGTATGTGTCAGTTGCGATGGGTCAGCTGCAGATTGTTACACAAGTTAAATTGTCGTACACCCCAAGCAGTATGTCACCCCCGGTAAGTAATAATCACTGCTAGTATTTGTTAAAAGACCAACCCAATAAACACTATGAGAAGTAATAAAATCTATGAATTGATCGTCAGTGTTAGTTACTTCTAGAAGCAGCCAAAGAAATACATTTTCATTCATCAGCAGCTGCCACGTCTATCATAACGGCAACAACATTCACGGCAGATGTATTTTCTACTACTGTTTTCCTATCTAGTTTCATTTCGTGAGGTATTACTATACCTATTTCTTTACTACCTGCAAGGGGCTAAACACAGAGAGAACAAACAAGGATAGACAAACGGATTAAGTCGATTATATCGACTCCAGTGCGTAACTGGTACTGATTTAATCGACCCCGAAAGGATGAAAGGCAAAGTCGACTCGGCAGAATTTGAACTCGGAACGTAAAGGCAGACGAAATACCTATTTCTTTACTACCCACAAGAGGCTAAACACAGAGAGGACAAACAAGGACAGACAAACGGATTAAGTCGATTACAACTACCCCAGTGCGTAACTGGTACTTATTTAATCGACCCCGAAAGGATGAAAGGCAAAGTCAACTCGGCGGAATTTGAACTCAGAACGTAACGGCAGACGAAATACTGCTAATCATTTCACCCGGCGTGCTAACGATTCTGCCACCTCACCGCCTTATGGTATTACTATACCTACTGTGATTCAATGTAGAGTACGGTTTGGTCAAATATACATGGTTTCGTTACTTGTTTTGGTGCGGACTCAGCAGAACACTCAGAGTATGACAGTTGCAGGGGAGGGAGGGAGGGAGGGAGGGAGGGAGAGATAGATAGATAAAGAGAGAGAGAGAGAGCACTGCAACAGCATCAGGATGGTACTCATTGCAACTGAACAGTCTAGAGCAACTTGAAATAAAGTGCCTTGCTCAAGGACCAATGCGGTATTCGGTTCTGGATTTGAACCGACAACTTTATGATCTTGAACCGAACTACTTAAATACTAGGCTACGCACATTGTACCTAGTGTAGTGCATTGTAATTAGTTCTTGTTGTAAATGCATTTTGGGTCGGTGGCAGTGTGTTATGCCGGTATGGCAAGCGTAATTGTTGTAGCTGTTATGTTTACGACTCAAAGGCTTGGAAATCGAATTTGTAAACCATATTGATTATCGCATCATGTTTACAGGTCTTCATACTTGTAATTATTGTGTTTTTATCTTTATTTTTACTTTTATTGAGCCGCGGAACTCATAAAGTTTGTAGCTCAGTTTTATAGCGTGTAAGTGACCAAGCTCACGACATTCTACTGGATGAGGTCCAGGCCAGCCATTTTTGACAGACAGAAGAAGCAAGACGATTACATCGGCCCCAGTACTTGACTGCAACTGCATTTTATCGACTCATAAGAATGAAAAGTAATGTTCACCTCGGCGGTTTTGTCTCATTTCAGAGATGTTGTAGTATATTCTTGTCGCAAACGTATGGTTTGGTGTAGATTTCTTTTTTGGATTCCATATGAATGACGACAATAAAAATGACAATAAACATATGAAAAGCATTGGTAAATTCTGCAAACTCATGTTATCGATATAAGAATGAGGGGAATATAATACAGAGGGAAGGATTAAACACTTTCTTCATATAAATTCTTCAATAGAATTTATATAAAGTGTAATGTCCACTAATGAAACCGGTGTGTTTAAAAGATCCACAGAGAAAATATGTTGTGCAACTAATCAGCGACTCTAATCGAATTTTCTTCTCATTCTTCTTCTTCTTCTTCTTCTTCTTCTTCTCTTCTTTCTTCTTCTTCTTCTCTTCTTCTTCTTCTTCTTCTCTTCTTCTCTTCTTCTTCTTCTTCTTCTTCTTTCTTCTTCTTCTTTTTCTCTTCTTCTT
>NW_021825975.1:0-10000 GCF_006345805.1 Octopus sinensis | reverse complement strand
TCCAGTCGTTAATATCCGGTCGCTCATTTGTACAAGAAATTTAACTCAAAACGTCATCTGATAATTAGGAATGCACTGTGGATAAAGGAGTCCGAGGTATATTATGCTCAGGTAAAAGATACAAGAGGTTAGCAGAATCGTTAGCAAGGTAAGCAAAGTGCTTAGCGTCTTTACGCTCTAGTTTCAAATTCCACCGAGGTCAACTTTGCTTTTCATCCTTTTCAAGATGGATGAAATAAATACCAGTTGAGCATTGGGTTTTATATAATCGACTGTCCCCCACACACAGACCTCATACGAAATAAGAGGCCGTGTGTCTTTCGAAGAAAGTCGAAAGTAGAAAGAATTATGCATCGATAAAATAGAAATGGTTATGCTTGGAACGAATCTGTGGATTAGTCTTTATAGAGGACACATTAGTATGAATGGAGCTTCTATCAGTTTCCATTTCATACAAGCGACCGAGATAACAGTATGACACCCTGAAACGGAAGGCCCGTCTCTTATAGAGTTCGCCCTCAACTGCTGCCTGTGTCAACACCCAGCAGGGTGGACTGGGGTAACATGAAATTAAATGTTTTACTCAAAGACGAAAAATACAATTCGGTTTGGCATTCGAAACTCCGATCATAAGACATCGATTCCAACACTAACCACTAAGACGCGCCTTCACCTTCTAAAATTCTACAGATCCAAAATAAATTACTTCACATTTTCTTCTCTTATTTCGACTTTAAATCCCGTCGTTATTAAATGTGGCTTTTATCCAAATGAATGCAAAAAATATTCTGTAAAATTTCCTGTCAAACTTGGCTTCGTGCCAAGCCATCTGCTATCAATGTCATCCATATTAATTAGGGTTGTTAGGTCACTCAAAATGTCTCAACATCAAAGGAAATATCGCACAATATTTATTTTCGCATCCCTACTTTTTAAAGTTCAACCCTACAACAGACTAGCGCTGCCATTTATCATTTTTGACTTCGTTCATATACACACATATATATATATACATATATACATATAAATATGTGTATATAAATATATTTATGGGTGCGTCTATATATGTATATTGAATTTCATAAATATGCGTGTGTGCACCTGTGTATGTATACATGTGCGTGTGTATATATCTATATATGTATATGCGTACGTGTTAGTGCGTGTGCATATGTGTATCTTTATATAAATTTATGTATATCATATATCAAAAATATATATGCAGTGTGTATGTGTGTATCTATATGTATCTGTTCATAGATATATATATATATATATAGATATAGATATGTGTAGTATACATACATGCATCTATATATACTATATATGAATATATATCTATATATATATATATATATATCAAAGAGCATAAAGATTCATAATTTATCTTGATATGGTACCTAACTTATGCACCAAAAAAACTATATGATTAACAATACAGTAATGTGGGGTGATTATAAGCGGATAAAGAAGCAAAAGAATGGATAGGTTTTAGTACGATCGTTTTCCTTGTATGAAACGATCGTACTAAAAACCTTCCATTCTTGTTGATTCCTCTCGCTATATATATATATATATCTATATGAATATATATGTGTGTATGTAAGGTGTATAGATAGAATATAGATAGATAGATAGATAGATAGATAGATAGATAGATAGATAGATAGATACACATATGTATATATTCCCGCATACACACACATACTGTACTTTTTTGTTCTTTGTTCTTTAGCCCTAGGTCAGAGACAATAGAGGAATCTATGATCAAAGTCATTCCAATCGAAATAATCACGCCGTTTTAATCTCAGTACGTAGGCTACATCATCCAATTTTGCTTTCCTTTTCTCTTGTGGTTAACTTGAGGGAGATTTAGCATCTATTTTTAACATCAATAACAAGTTCTGAATTCGAATCTGTTGAGTTCAAATCCCAAGGAGATCTGCTCTACCGTTCATTCTTGGGCCCATAAAATATAATACTGGTGAGGCACTGCGGACGATAATATAGGTTCACGTTTTCCCTTCAAAATGGTTAACTCTTAAGGGCGATGACCTGGCAAATGTGGAAAGATGTCCATGAGTCATTTGTTCTAGATTTTTAGATACTGAGTTCAGATCCCGCCCGCATTAATTTTGCATTTCATCCCTCCGGGTGTTAATGTAATAAAGTGCCACTCAAGTCTAGCACGCCGGACGAAGTGCTTAGCGGCATTTCGTCCGTCTTTACATTCTGAGTTCAAATTACGTCGAGGTCGACTTTACCCTTCATCCTTTCGGGGTCGATTAAATAAGTACCAGTTACGCACTGGGGTTGCTGTAATTGACTTAATCCCTTCCCCAAATTTGAGGTCTTGTGCTTCCAGTAGAAAGGATTATTATTATTTTTAGTAGTAGTAGTAGTAGTAGTAGGAGGAGGAGGAGGAGGAGGAGGAGGAGGAGGAGGAGGAGTAGGAGTAGTAGCAGCAGCAGCGGCGGCAGTAGCAACAGCAGCAGCAGCAGTAGCAACAGCAGCAGCAGCAGCAGTAGTAGTAGTAGTAGTAGTAGTAGTAGTAGTAGTAGTAGCAGCGGCGGCAGCGGCGGCAGCGGCGGCAGCGGCGGCAGCGGCGGCAGCAGCGGCAGCAGCGGCAGCAGCGGCGGCTGTAGCAGCAACAGCAGCAACAGCAGCAGCAGCAGCAGCAGTAGTAGTAGTTAGTAGTAGTAGTAGTAGTAGTAGTAAGTAGTAGTTTTTCTTCGTCAATCTTCCTTCAGTGACTTGCCGGGTGTCATACCTTACACCTAGGGCAAAGAAACTCACTCTACACATTGGAAAAAAAAAAACATTCAAATAAACGAACCAGTTTCGGTCGTGTACAAAATTTCTATAAAAAATATATATTTACATGGAAGCTTAGCGTTCTCACAGCGACATTGATCTTCTCAACACTTGTAACGCACCAGTTAAAATAATCTTTTGCATTTTTTGCATGGATGGTAAGCCAGGATCATTCTCAATCAATTTTCGCTCCCTTTATTTATTTATTTATTTATTCAATATTCCAAGTACTCCTACAATTACTGATATTGTTAGCTCCTTGAGATGCCACGTTTTTTCGATTTCAATGAGCAAATCCTTATATTTCCTGAGCTTGTCAAATAGTTTTGCCGAGACATTATGATCGCAAAGAAAATTCACGCCGATCAATAAACAGACTTTATTATTTTGCTCTTCCACAATATTATCCAGTTAATTAGCTTTGCGAGTTCTTTCTGTTTTTACAGGAAAGTCTCAAAGAATCATGACATCTTCTCCCTCAGTTACAGCTTCTGTCTTTATTATTTGATTTGTTTTAGGTCTGTTATTCTTGGTAGAATTTATGTGGGTAGGGGTCTGTCCCCTGTAACCTTAAGTATCCACAAACTTTCAATAATCTTCCAAGTGTTCAAAACCCGTCTCATAATGTTTCCTGTCTCTAAAGAGGCAGACTTTCTGTTGAAATTAGGACATTTTATTCCACTTTGTCTTATCTTTTCTCACAGTGTAAGGGACTGTAGTTCCTTAATTTTTCTTCTTTCTTTACAATCCTTCATTCAAACGGACATGATGGATAAATCCGTAAGCAATTTCGCTTTTCCTTGTTTATTACTGTCACGTTTGGTTTATTATTTTGTCCATTGAATAGGGAGAGCCGATGGAATTTTGCATTTCTCTGACTCAAGCACTCTTTCAACACAATAGCCGCCAGCCTCAAAGTCTCATTTCTGACAAAGCTTCCAGGGCAAAAACTTGCTCATGCCTCCGTTTCTTCTATTCTCCCTGAGCCAACTTGGGATATTCTGCAACAACGTCTGCTATTGTTGCATCCCAAACTGCACACGCTCTACACTTTCTTGCTCTTCTTCTTCTCCATTTGCTTCTTCTCGATTTTCTTTTCCTTCTTCTTCTCCTTCTACAAATCCCTCTTCTTCTTCTTCTTCTTCTTCTTCTTCTTCTTCTTTTTCTTCTTCTATTCCTTCTTCCCTTCCTCCTACTCCTCCTTCCCTTTCTTTTCTTTTTCTCCTTCTTGTTCTTGTTCTTCTTCATCTTCATCTTCACATTTTTCTTCTTCTTCGTCTTCTTCTTTTTCTTCTTCTTCTTCTTCTTCTTCTTCTTCTTCTCCTCCTTCTTCTTCTTCTTCCCAACACACAGCTATGATACTTCCCCACTACACCTGCTCATGATCAGAGATGCACATACCATCAGCCACTAAGGGACATGCTCAACTGTTTAAGGTCAAACAACTGACAAGTAAAACTGTGGTATTGAGCAGAATATTTGCTGTAACCCATCTCTCTTACACCAAGACAAAACGTTATTATTATTACCATTATTATTATTATTTTGATCGATTTCAATTCCAACTTTTCTGTGTTATGTTTTGCCTTTTGTTGTAATCCTCAATTTCTTGGGCTACTTTACGATTGTTGTTCATGATATTATTATCATCCTCATCACCATCATCATTTAGATCTACAAGAAGCAATAGTACCCAAGGCCTCCACGTCTCTTTCCGTCACCAATTATTTACTGCCGTTGAATCAGTCCGTTATGTGCAATAGTCTGCTGTATTTGACCTTGAGTTTACCAGAGATATAAACCTATTATTTCGTTCGGAAATAAACTCTTATTCGCATCTGGAATAATGAAAAGAAAATCTAATGTTTATGAGACAACGCCAGTGTTGCTACTGCTAAATAGTTGGACGTTATCATGCAAGAGAAATCACACTATCGTTTCTATTCTTGACCTTGCATTAATCTCTCTCACTCTCACACTGTTCTCTTAGTATTTCTTTTCGTGTCTCTCTTCTTCTTCTTCTCTCTCTCTCTCTCTCTCTCTCTCTCTCTCTCTCTCTCTTCTCTCTTCCTCTCTCTCTCACCCGTGCGTTTTCTATTTATTTTTCTCTTTATATCTCCCCGCTTACATACATACTTACAGACCTATCTTTTTCTTTCACCCCTCTTCTCTCTTTCACTTTCTCTCTCTCTCTCTCTCTCTCTCTCTCTATATATATATATTATATATATATAGATATATATATATATATATATATATATATATATAGATATATATATATGTATGCATACATATATATACATGTGTGTGAGTGCGTATGTATGTATATATGTCGACATCGGTGTAGATATTTTCGTTGGCATTTAAAGAAACATTAAATATATGCCGGGAGAACAATAAACAGAAGAAAAATCAGTAAAAGAGAGGCAAAGAAGAGATAACATTTAGATTTATAAACATGAACAACTCTGCGGTTCTGCTGGTGTTGTCTACATGACATCTAAAATATCTTAGAAAAAGTCGAGGTCAGCTCCTCATTCTTATCATCACGCGGTTTATGGATTTTTGCTCAAAATAAATTTTCCATATCATGTTTCATTTCGACATTTCTGTTTGAAGAAATTCTTCGCTGAACGTGTTTCACTAAAAAAGTATCACTTATCTAGAACTTATTATGGATTTGGTTCAAAGTTCATACACAAAGTTGGCCATATTTTATATTATTTTATTTTTACTTCTTCGCCTGCGCGTGCTAATGATATCATCAATGTTATATTCTCTGTACATTCATACGAGGATCTCTGTCTCAGGTCTCGAAGAGTTTTGTCTCCCAAATGATTTAGCTGTGTCTATAGGCGAGGCAGCAGGATATTCTATTTTCACTGCCTCATCTACTATAGCTGTGTTGGTGCCATACATATCATTACTTTCTCTCCTAAGATTAAATACATATTCTTTATATAAAAATTTCTTACGCTGCTATATCTTTGACACGCTGCACAACTCTGTATCGTTAATGGTTTTAGAATTATTCGCATGGTTAACTCTAACAAATGATGCGTAACGATAAATAAGTAGATCACGGCTTTTCTGGTGCAAAATGGAAGATATTTGAGAAAAAGAACTGACGCTGCCTTTACTGATGTTCAGGAAAAAAAGAAACAATCCATGATTAAAAAGAAAGAAAAGCCCTTAAAAGCCTTCCTCTAAGCCTTCATCTATAAACGTTGAAAGTTTACGGATGTTGAATATTTAAATAATCCTGTTTCCCCGTTTGTACTGGAATCTTATGTTTGTGCTTTTTATGGCCCGGAACGATTGGAACAATTTGACATTGCAGAAACGGGATAAAAAATATTTGGTAAAGTTATATCGACCTCATGAGGACTCCCTTGAATATTCCGTTTACGAGTTGTGGTTTAAGTGAAAGAAATGAGATTTTAGGGGGTCCCTGAGCTTCTAAAGTCACTAACTGTTGCAAAATTTAGAATCAACCCTGTAGGATTTATATATAATGTATATTGGCTATATATATTAATAATGTTCACCATAACATATTCTAAATGCACAAAACACAGCACACATCATATACACACACATACATACGCAGACACACTCATACAAACGTGTATATATATATATATATATATTATATAAAATCCGTTTTGTTTGTCTGTCTGTGTGTGTGGCTTCTAGGATCTCGGGCATCTTCCATCCGATTGCGCTCAAATTTGATATGTAGATACCGACGGTATCAGAGCATGTATAAGTCTTGAAAAATTACAAAATCAATTCCAGGTGATAAAGCAGTGGGAAACCGTTTTTCTTTGGAATAGAAAAAAAGTCTATTGTTATTTCTTCTTTTGCTGGTGTCTCAAATTTAGGTTAAATCAGTGCTTCTCAAAGGGGAGGCCTATGGGACGGTCGGACAAGTAGTTTTGAGAAAATTCAGTTTAAATGTTTGACAACTCAGCACCGACCATTGGACGTGGGGCGTTTTGTTCCTATATACATAAAATGCTTTGTCACTCAGTTTCTCTGTCTGTCCCCTATACATTCTCAAATGGCTCGACCGAAATCAATTCAAATTTTGCAAGGAAATATTGTGTCAACTTGTAAATTATTTTTTTTCATTTGGATTAAAGCAAAATAACATTGGCACTGGTTCGGTTTTAGGTGTCAAAAGTGAAAGAATAAGAGCTATATTGTAATGTGATATAATATTGTTTCAGTTTTATTCTTTCGATTTTAATCCTGATGTGATAAGCCTATAATATTCTCCCACTTTCGTTCACATTTACTTTTAATTCTATTGTTTCACTTTTATACTTTCACTTTTAATTCTAACGTGATAACACTAAAATCATCTTATTTCTATTTTATTTGAAAGGAATAAATGTAAAATAATTCCTAATGTGAACAACATTAAGTATCGGCAACTTAGCGTTTTTACGGTCACGACAGCAGAATGGTGTGTCAGCGTCTGTGTGTTGACTGACATAACGAACGGCTGGAGGTGAAACTCTTGTCAAAGAACATTGAGGTGACATTTACCGTTCAATTACCAGTTAATGATTATCGCAGCAGTTGCAAGGTTGCAACGTACTTACAGGTACAGATTAACCCTTAATTTGACATTTAATAATATGCTTAATATATATAAATTTAGAAATTTATCTATAATAATTATTGTGGCATTTACCGTTCAATTAGCTCTTCAAACATTGGCTTCTGTTTGGTTAATTTGCTTCTATTTGGTTAATTTATACTGCCTGAAAAAATAAAGACATATTACATACAACTGCTGGCAAAAATAGAGATTAATGTATAATATTTTCTATGTTCATAATTTTTTGTTTACAATATTGAAAAAAATATACCACCAAATAATAGGCGTAATCTCTCCAGAAACAAGTATAAAGCAAGGAGGATTGTAGAAAATCGAAGGCGAGGGTCTCGAGACAAAAGGGAGATGTGATTTTCCCAAGATCAGCAAAAGCATGCTGCAGCACATCAAATGGAGTCTCAAGAGGGAAAGGAGATGAGACCTTCCCAAAATCGGCAAAGGGTAGTATATCAGTGGGAGTCACAATACAGAAGGTAGATGGGACTTTCCCCAATTCCACAAAGGTATGCGACATCACTGATTGCTGGATCATTAAAACAACATTTTAATGATTTCAAATAGAAAAGCTCTCAGAAACAGACTACGTAAACATTCTTTTTTCACAACTCCTGGAGCTGCTTTCAGATATGATCCATCCCATTCTGATAAAAATTATAATTTTGTCCAAATTTGTCTGCTCAAATCAAGTTGCCAGCACTAACAGCCCCTCGACTTCTTATGGATCTTCTGAAAAGCACTTCCATCCAGGCAAAGGATTCTCTGATCAATATCAGACAATACAACTCTGCATTTCAACTCTGCATTTTCGCCGCAAAGGTGAGTATATCGACTGACACTTTTACGGTGTGTTCAAAAATCACATACCCCTACCCCCAATAATCCATGACTGGTTAGGGTCTGGAATACTCCAAGCGGACACATGACATGTCGATTTGTCGAACTGGCCCATCGTTTAGTTCACAAATGTTTTGTCAATGCAGCACTTTCCCATATCACCTGCTTCAACATAACTGGTTATATATATATATATATATGGGTTTTATTTCGTTCTCTCTTTTCTTGTTTTATTTTTTAAAATCCTTTTTGTTAAACAGCGTAGGTTCGAAAGGTCAGAGGCTTTTCCATTCTTCCCAAGCGTTAAAATAATGCACCTACTTGTTGTTCCTTCACCTGAGTGTGCGTGTGTGTGTACATATGTATGTGTGTATGTGTATATATATATATATATATATATATATATATATGTACGAGTAGGGGGAGAAAGGTAATAAAGTACCACTCAACACATTTGGTATAAGTTATATATTTTATACAAGTTTGTTTCTACAGAACTGATGAGATGGACTTGTCCTAGGTGCCTACGGAACTGACTCAAACGATGAAATTGGCTCAAACTGTTACTGGAACTATATGTACTTTGTAATTGCGTATCTATTTGTATTTCCAAAGCCCTTTCTCCTAGAATCTAAGAGAAAGGTTTCAGTGACTTTTGTTTGCATCCACATCTACGATGCGAACAGTTCTGACGATTTCTTTTGGTAAGATATTGAAAACTTGTGGATCCTTGGACTCTGACTTCTTACAGTATTGCTTCCTTACTCGAGATGGAGAGAATAATATATTCGGTCCATGACAACTTGTTCGGGTAATGGTACAACTCTGAATCCCAAAGTTTGATGCCATACCCACTACAATTTTCCATATTCACTCTTGTTGAGTGGATGACTATTGTTTCTTGTTTCGCAGAACAAAATCAGGTCTATTATATTTGCAATGAATTGATGCTTTTATTGAGGCGTTTCACTAGTGTTCCTTGTTTTTAAAGGTGTGAATACCTGCTGGTTCTGACATGCCTTTCATGTATACCTCAGGGTAGTTCTTCGTGCCGAGAGCGTTATAAATACTCTTTGCATCTATGCCATGCCTCAGGGACTGGTGGTACCTCGTAGTTATTTTGGAGCAGTTGCTGATGATGTCCGTGATATCTTCGACACCAGTATAGCAGAGTCGACGCTTTCTATCACAAAGTAGACGTTTGGTGGTATGTATGTATATTCTAGAAATATTTCGATCACAAGAGTTCGTTATGTCTAACAGACCGCAAAACTTTCATTTCACTTTGTCGTTGTTAATTATATTTCGACGATTCAACCTACATCTCATTGTGAGTCCTGTCAGACATATCCCAGCTTATTGTAACCAAATCGATTACATATTCCGTGTCTTGTACATTCTAATAGCAATCACCTCCCCATGTCGAGGCGCTGACATACACTTTAATATATAAAGCTCCTGAATCAGCAGTTTTTGTCAATATATTCCAACATTGCATGGACTGGCCAGACAGAAATGAAGTCGTCGTTCATTTTGTTGCTCTAATTTCATAGAATCTTTTCGCTATTGGCCTCTTCTTCCATTATTTTGTTCCTTCATTTCTGGCAAACCATTGATCTTGTGTAGCTAAAACCAGACCTTCCGTTCTTTACTTTTAGTCCTGAAATGTCGAACCATTGTTATTCTCCACTTTGGCTGACTTCCTCTTTGTGTCGAGTTGTGGTG
>NW_021825974.1:5000-13948 GCF_006345805.1 Octopus sinensis | reverse complement strand
GCCCTTGTTTTAGGATTTCGTAAAAGATGTAAATAGAAATAAATTAAATATGCATTTTGGGGAGGGATTTATGACCCAGGTAATAAAGCTGAAGGTATGACGCTTGTCCACTGGTGACTTGTGCGTGGCTACGATTGTGTAGAAATGTTACTAGAAAAGGTAAAAATGAGTCCTCATAAACCATGGTAAGTCTGTGCAGTTCATAAGAAGCTAACACAATTCTAGATTACTTTTTATGTTTTACGTGAACGTATGACGAAAAACCTCTTGGACAGAATGCTAGTATTCTCGTGGGTAAGTTGGACCGCCAAACATGCTAACAGGGTAGCGTCCATCTTGGCAGTTAAGTTAAAGTTAAGAGTAGCCTTCTTCAGATTTAGAAAATGAAATTACTTGAACTGAAGACGTTAAGTCCTTACATCGCTCATACATATATATTTACTTGGAAAATGATGCGTGACGTTCGATCATATCTTTATATATAAAAGTGAGGTTGTGTGCTGTCTGTCTCCTACGATTTAGATTCCTAACTACTCCCACATTTTGCGGTGCATTTTAACAAAAACCGGGTATCTTATAGTCGTGATTCATATCGAGCCCTTCATATCGAGTCCACGATTTAAAAAAAAAATTACCATCAATTTTTCCAATTTTTAATGCATTTTTGGCATATATAAGGAAGTAACTCTCTAAAAATGTATTATTAAATCTCAGAAACATAAAAAGCTACAGTAACACCCCCCCCCCTTTGTGGTTAACCATATTGAGATGGCTATTATACTTTACATCTCTAAAATGCTTATATAGTTATTTCCTTACAAACCGAGCAACGCCGGCTGATACTGCTAGTAATGATATAAAAATATATAAATATATGCATAACGCGGAGTAGATGAAACAGAGACAACTGATGAAGGGGAATATTTTTTATGTTGTATGTCTCGTTTCTCTGTTTTTTTCGCTGTTCGAAAAAAAGTTCGTTTCTATGTTTTTGTTTTTATGTTTTCGTTTCTCATTGTGTTCAACATTTTTGATGATGCCCTGTACCCATATATGCATGTATATATACATATATATGCAGGTATGTACATATATGTATGTATATATGCATATATTTATATATTATATTATTATATATATACACACATACACACATACATACGCACATACATACATACATACATACATGCATACATACATGCATACAAACATACATACATACATATATGCACATTGCATATATATTTATGTATATTGTACAATGCAATAGAACACAATAGCATTGTACTCTAGACTGCTCAGCACATCGCCTGTCACGTCTCACCTTTCTCTCTTTGTGCCCCAGAGAGAGAGAGAGAGAGAGAGAGGAGAGAGAGAGAGACAGAGAGAGACAGAGGGAAAGAGAGAAAAGAGAGAGAAAGAGAACTAGAGAGAGAGAAAGAGAGAGATGGGAAGGTGTTTCAGTAGTGCATTACTACATTCTAACTTAACCATACCTAAAATTATATATATATGTATATATATATATATATTATATATATATAATAATATATATATATTACCAATATGTATTGTGTTTTCATCAGGCATTCTGTTCAGGACCAAGCTGTTTTAGTGTGTGTGTATGTATATATGCATGCATATATATATATATTATATATATATATATATATTATATATATACATATATATAGATACACACACTCACGCATCTCTCTTCTCTCTCTCTCTCTCCTCTATATATATATAATACAATGATATATATATAATAATATATATAATATATATATTGTATATGTAATATAAATATGGTACATATGCATAAACATAGTTAAGGTATATAATATAGGAATATGGGTGTGTGTGTGGTGTGTGTGTGTGTGTGTGTGGGCGCGCGTAAATGTATATACAAATGTATCTGTGTTTGGGTATACAGATGTATATGTGTATATAGATATATTCTGAATCTCTCAGTGCTTGCATCTCAATGTCCTCTCTGTTGTGCACTCTCTCTCTCTCCCTCTCTCTTTCTTACTCCCTCTTTACCTCGCTCTGTCTCTTTCTCTCCATCTGTCTGTCTGTCTGCCTGCCTGCCGTCTGTCTGTCTGTCTGTCTGTCTGTCTGTCTGTCGTCTGTCTCTCTCTTGTTTTATGTTTGCAGCCATCTCTCTCTATATACACAGTACAATATTTTAACGATTTGCACGTGAGTATATGTGTATGTGTTTTTCACTTAGTGTGTGTGTGTGTGTGTGCGTGCATTTTTATGCGTGTATGTGTGTGTACGTGTGCGTGTGTGTCAGTATATCCGCGCCTGTCGCTGTAAATAATTGCGGAGTTGAGAGAGTGCGTTTTTAATAGTTTTCTGAAATAGTTTCTGGTACAATATATGTGCATATATGCATGTTATTCCCTATCTTTGCAGATACAGACTACATACATACATACAAATAGTATATATGTGTGTGTATATATATATATATATATATATAACATATATATACACACAAACATATATATTATATATATATAATATATATATAATATATATATGTATATCATATATATATTATATATATATTATATATATTATAATATATATATATATATATATATGTTGTGTGTGGTGTGTAAATATATACATATGTATGATCAATGTATATGAACGTATGCATTTATTATAAATGTATGTATGTATATATGTAAATACATACATATATGCATATACATAATACATATATACTCACACGCACACACAGTCACACATTCACACACACACACACTCAGCACTCTATAGCACTTGTAGCTTTGAAAACAACGTTTTTTCATAGACATGGAGCGCTCAGCGTTTACTGGTTACATCGGGTGAATATATTTCCATAACTTAACAACCGGTGGCCGTAGTACCTAGAAAGCTTATATACAGGTCGTCTACCTGCTAGAAATAAGAGTGAAAGGCGGCGAGCTAGCAGAATCGTTACGCAGTGGGGTCGACGTAATTGACTGAATCCTTTTATCCCTATTTGTTCCCTCTATGTTTAGCCCCTTGCGGGCAATAAAGAAATAAGAATCGTTAGCACGCCGGGCGAAATGCTTAGCGGTATTTCGTGTACCGCTACATTCTCAGTTCAAATTCCGCCGAGGTCGACTTTGCCTTTCCTCCTTTCGGGGTCGATAAATTAAGTACCAGTTACGCACTGGGATCGATATAATCGACTTAATACCTATGTCTGTCCATGTTTGTCTCCTCTATGTTTAGCCCCTTGTGGGTAACAAATAAATAGGTATTTCGTGTACCGCTACATTCTCAGTTCAAATTCCGCCGAGGTCGACTTTGCCTTTCCTCCTTTCGGGGTCGATAAATTAAGTACCAGTTACGCACTGGGGTCGATGTAATCGACTTAATCCCTTTGTCTGTCCTTGTTTGCTCCCTCTATGTTTAGCCCCTTGTGGGCAATAAAGAAATAAGAAATTAGAAATAAGAGTGAAATTCTGTTGAAATTGCGCACTATATTCTGACAGACAAAAAAAAAGAGAAAACGGCAAAGCAAGAAAAAATGAAATGGTTTGGTTATTTGCCCCCACAAAACAAATATATACACACACAAATAAGTGGGATGGCCATTGCTGGAACGTCATAAGTCTGCTCGACATCTGTTGACCGTAGCTGAAACAGTAACCTAGCTTATAATATACTTGCTTGTTATACTGTTAATCTTTTATTTGTTGTAGCCGTTGAGCGGCGGCCAAGCTGGGGTACCGCCTTGAAGAGTTTAGACGAAAATATTGGCACCAGTACTTGCTTTATAAGCCTAGTACTCATGCTTGGTGGTAGTGGAGGCAACCCCCCACCCCACATTTATGTAACTATGAATAAAAAAGAGTGCAAATGGTGTTCCTTTCTTTATACCCACGCCGCACCTTGAACCAACCCTGATCGATTCTACGGATTAAATTGTATTTGATACTTACATATCTGTAGTATCCCACAGACACCTAAAGCCTTCATGGATGTTTAATCTCACTGTGAACCAATTGTTTATTGAACCTAACCATTGCTGGCGCCCTCCGTGTTCAGGTGCCTGGATTCTATTGAAAATTATAACTAATCAATATACATATATATATATGTACATTAGCCAATCAATACATGTTTTCATTATATAAAATAAGAATAGGACCAAGAAAACATAAAAATGTTAATTTTCCACATCAGCAATCTCATGCCACTCCTCTTGGTGTTAAGCGGCCAAAGTGGGTTTCCTCTGGCGTCTCTCTCAGCAGATTTTTTCTCCTAATTTTATTCTTTCTATAATTTTTTTTTGTCTTTTATTCATTTCAGTCGCTAGACCGCGACCATGCTGTAGCACCGCTGTGCTTTTTTGTTTTGTTGGTAGAATCAATTGAATCCATCATTTATTTGTCTTGGCTTTTAAGTCTGGTATTTATTCTATCATCCTCTTTTGCCGAAGCTAAGTTGCAAGGACGTAAACAAACCAGCACCGGTTGTCAAGCGGTGTGGGGAAACAAAAAACACAGACACAATGACACGCATGCAAACAACACACACACACACAAATATATTCGACGGGCTTCTTTCAGTTTCCGTCACCAAAATTCACTCGCAAGTCTTTGCTGCCCGGGGCCATAGTAGCAAATTTTTACCGAAGGTGCCACGTGGTGAGACGGAACCCGAAACCATGAGGTCGGAAGCGACTTCTTAACAAAACAATCATGCCTGTCCCTACATGCTTACACTGGAAGGAGGAGCACCGCCCATGACCTTTTATAAACCCTCCGACACGAAACAATTTAATCGTCTTTAATTATATTAAGTCTTTTTTTCCGTTTCTTCCTTCGTTTACTATATGTGATAGCTGCAGTCAGTCTCTGGTTTATATAAATGTATATATATATGTGTGTGTGTGTGTGTGTGTGTGTGTGTGTGTGTGTGTGTGTGTGTGTGTGTGTGTGTGTGTGTGTGTGTGTATGTGCGTGTGTGTGTGTGTGTGTGTGTACATGTATATGTATATACATATATATGTATATATGTATAATTATATACGTATATGTATATATGTATGTATATATATATGTATATATGTATATATATATTCATGTATATGTATATGTGTATATGTATATATAAATATATACATATATATACATATATATACATACATATATATACATATATACATATACAAATGTATATATGTATATATATATGTATATATATATATATATATATGCATATGTATGTATGTATACATATATATATATATATGTGTGTGTGTGTGTGTCTGTGGAGTACTCAGCCACACGCACAAACAGGCTAATTTCACGAACAGGCGACGAGTTGACAGAAACGTTAGCACACCGGGCGAAATGCTTAGCGTTATTTCGTCTGTTCTGAGTTCAAATTCCGCCGAGGTCGACTTTGCCTTTCATCCTTTCAGGGTCGATAAATTAAGCACCAGTTACGTATTGCGGTCGATCTAATTGACTAGTCTCCTCCCCCCAAAATTTCGGGCACTGTGTCTAGAGTAGAAATGAATCGATAGCACGCAGCAAAAACTGTTCGGCGGCATTTCTTCCAATTCTTTACCTTCTGTGTTCAAACGCTACAAAGGTCGATTATGCTTTTCATCCTTTCGGGGTTGATAAAATAAGTACCCGTTAAGGACCGGGGACAAGGTGATGCCTTCAAAATTCTTCGCTTTGCGTCAAAATTAGAATCGTTACCGTACTGGATAAAATACTTAGCGACATTTCTTCCGGCTCTTTACGTTGTGAGATCAAATTCCGCCTTTCGGGGTGGATAAAATAAGTAGCAGTTGAACACTGGGGTCGATGTAATTGACTAATACCCTTCCACAAAAATTTAGCCTTTGTTGTTATACTGGAAAGGATTATTATAATTGCTGAACTCGCAGAATCGACGAAATGCTTAGCGGCATCTCGTCCGTCTTCGCCTTCTGAGTTCAAATTCCGCCGAGGTCGACTTTGTCTTTCATCCTTTCGAGGTCGATGGTGGTGGTGGTGGTGCTGCTGATGCTGGTGGTGATGTTGTTGTCGGTGGTGGTGGTGGTGGTGGTGGTGATGGTGGCGGTGGTGGTGGTGGTGGTGGTGTCCACAACGACGACGCTACGACGACGACGACAACGACGACGTCTACCTTGACCCCTATCATCATCATCATCACCCCCCTCCACCACCACCACCACCACTAGTGGGGGAAGGGACTGGTCAATTACGTCGACCAGTCCCTTCCCCCAAAATTTCAGGCTATGTGCCTTTAGTAGAAAGGATTATTATTATTATTATTATTGTTGTTGTTGTTGCTGATATTTCCAAGGGACCACCCGCTCTTCCATCGAATCGTAGGTCAACAACAACAACAACAAAGCGAGCAGGGAAATAAAGGGCGTATTCCAGGTATTTTATTGAAGTGAAGCAAGGAGGAGAGAAAACGGAATTAAAATAAGGGGTCGGTGGAATAGTGGGTGGGGCGTACTTTAGGGAGCTAAATAAACATCATCGAAGGAAGGGATTTAGTTTATGAGGGAGTCTGCAAATATTTAACACGGTGCAATGCATAAATTAACTTTAGACATATATTTTCCACCTGACCACTCCACTCCGATCGAACACGACAAAACTCGTTCCCCCACTCCCTGAAATTGTCCCTTTTCCTCCTTTTCGTCTTTCTTTTGCTTACACATTAACATCCGTCACCATCACCACCACCATCACCACAATTACCACCACCATCACCACCACTACCATCTCCATTACCACGACCAACACAACACCAACATCACCAGCATCACCACCACCACCAGCACCACCATCACCACCATCACCACCATCAGTACTATCAGCATCGTTAAGATGACACCACAACCATCATCACCATTATCCTCACACCACCACCACCACCACACCTTCTTCACCGTCACCATCACTGCCACTAATATCTCCGCCACCACCACCACCACCACCACCACCGTGCTGTGGGTGTTGCGGTGCTCCAGCATGGCCACAGCCATGCTGGAGCACCGCCTTTTAGTCGAGCAAATCGACCCCAGGACTTAGTCTTTGTAAGCCTAGTACTTATTCTATCGGATTCTTCTGCCGAACCGCTAGGTTACGGGGACGTAAACACACCAGCATCGATTGTCAAGCGATGCTGGGGGAACAACCAGGGACACACAAACATACACACACACACACACACACACATACATATATATATACATATATACGACGGGCTTCTTTCAGTTTCCGTCTACCAAATCCCCTCACAAGGCTTTAGTCGGTCCTAGGCTATAGTAGAAAACACTTTACCCAAGGTGCAACGCAGTGGGACTGAACCCGGAACCATGTGGCTGGTAAGCAAGCTACTTACCACACAGCCGCTCCTGCGCCTTATGAGTAGTCCATAGTATTATTATAAGAACAAAGCCTGAAATTTAAGGGGGAAGGTGCCAGTCTATTGGATCGACCTCAATACACAGCTGGTACTTATTTTATCGACCCCCAAAAGATGAAAGGCAAAGTCGACCTCAGCGGAATTTGAACTCAGAACGTAACGGCAGACGAAATACTTCGAAGCATTTCTCCCGGCGTGCTAACGATTCTGCTAGCTCGCCGCCTTTATATTTATTAGTAGTAAGTAATATACAGGATGTGGAGGCACATGGCCTAGTGGTTAGAGCAGCGGAATCGCCGTCGAGATATCGCGGGTTCGAATATCAGACCGGGCGATGTGTGTGTTTATGAGCGAAACACCTAAGTTCCGTGCGGCTCCGGCAGAAGGTAATGGCGAACTTCTGCTGACTCTTTTGCCACAACTTTCTCTCACTCTTTCCTCCTGCATCTTGCAGCTTACCTGTGACGAACCAGCATCCCGTCCTGGTAGGGAACCTATACGCCAAGGAAACCGGGAAACCGGCCCTTATGAGCCAGGCGTGGCCCGAGAAGGAACAAACAATATACAGGATGAGATGTGTGTGGCTATATTTATACGAACGTCTATGTACGTCTTGAGATCAAGTACCTCAGTGATTTCAAACACCCGGGTGCACACACACACACACTCACACACACACATACAAATACACATGTATACATACACACATACGCATATAAGTGTTGGGTAAATATGTGTTGATTCCAAAGCATACAATTAATCAGTATATAAGCAAACACGTGGGTATATATATGAATTTAAGCGCGCGCGCATGTGTGTACGTGCGTGCATGTGACTAAAGATACCGATATAAAACAAAGTTGATAAATATCAACAGCTATATATATACGTCACGGACATATACAGGTATGTATACAGAATGCATTGAAGTCTATAAGCACAGATACTTGTTGATATGTTGACACACAATGACACATATACGACATTCACACGTCCTCCCAATTTCTATACAATAATCCACGCAACCTGCGCAGCACGTCAAATGATAAACACATACAGGTGTGACAGTCATTCCTATACATAATAATACCGATTCCTCTAATGTTTCTCTTTAAATGTTTCACCTAAGAGCAACCAGATGCTCGAATACGGAGTATGAAACCTTATGGCAAAGTCGTTTTTGCGCCGCTTATTTGGCGTCGCTTAATCGACGCTGACTTACTTGACCTCAGACCGGGCGATGTGTGTGTTTATGAGCGAAAACACCTAAGCTCCACGCGGCTCCGGCAGAAGGTAATGGCGGACTTCTGCTTAATCTTTCCCCACAACTTTCTCTCACTCTTTCCTCCTGCATCTTGCAGCTCACCGGCGACGGACCGGCATCCCGTCCAGGTGGGGAACCTATACGCCAAGAAAACCGGGAAACCGGGAAACCGGCCCTAACGAGCCAGGCATGGCTCGAAATAGGAACAAACAATGGTTCATTGGTTAGGGCAGCGGACTCGAGGTCGGAG
>NW_021825973.1:0-10000 GCF_006345805.1 Octopus sinensis | reverse complement strand
CAGAATTGGTCCTTTCTCACTGACCATTCTTCCAACGTTCACCCATCTTTCAACAAACTTGCCACAAGGCAACACTTCCCTCTCCACCCTTACTTTCCTTTTCGA
The DNA here is from genome assembly GCF_006345805.1 of Octopus sinensis. NCBI lineage: Eukaryota > Metazoa > Mollusca > Cephalopoda > Octopoda > Octopodidae > Octopus > Octopus sinensis. The sequence continues at coordinate 9,895 of NW_021825973.1, read as the reverse complement.
GTGGAACTTGAAAAAGTTGATGAGGGTTCGGCCAAAGAGGAAAGTGTCTGTCTTTAGCCCTTTTAAACACCACTAGACAAATAAAAATTGTCTGCCCCTCCCGGCCAAATGAGGGCGGTGGAGCAATCTTCACAATGGATTCAACTGACACCCAGATCCATCCCACATGCAACAGCAAGTGTTTCACCTAAACCCACAGGTCAGCAATACTTGAGCACTGGACTAATAATAATAATAATAATAATAATTATTATCCCGTTGGCTTTTATGTTTTTTTTCCCCACCAGGAACCTTTCGTAACGCCTCCCCCTTTTGGGAGATTTTCATTGTTATAATCTTTCGTTGTTAAACTGTTTTTACTCGGATTTTTCACAAACGGACAACACCCTTTGTAACCCTTCGTCCTGTTTTGTCCCTTTATGTGATAATTAATTTTGTCAACCCTTGTGGCCAATAAAAGAATTAATTATTATTATTATTATTATTATTGATACTTTATTCGCCACAGGGGCAACTGGCTGGGGGATGACGACAACATTTGATCATAACAATCACATGATTTACTATATGTAACTATTCAACAAGAACTCTTTTAACCATCACAATGCTGATGATGATGATGATGATACTAATAATAATGATAGTTGCAGGCGTGGCTGTGTGGTAAGAAGTTTGCTTCTCAATAGCATGGTCCTAGGTTCCAGATTCAGTCCCAATGCATGGCCCACTTTGGGCAAATGTTCTTTTACTATAGTCTTGGGCTGACCAAAGCCTTGTGAGTGGATTTGGTAGATGGAAACTGAAAGAATCCTATATATATAATAATATATAATATATATATATATATATATATATATATATACACACACACACAATATATATAATATATATATATATACATATAATATATAATATATCACCATGACCGACCAGGCTATCATATGTTGCTACACATCGCTGGTCACAATGTGCTTCGCATTGTTTTAGCCTTCAAATGACGCCACCCCGCTGGCTAAGTGAGCAGGCCAACAGAAGAAAGTGTGAGAGAAAGTTGTGGCGAAAGAGTACAACAGGGGTCGCCATCCCCCCCTGCCAGAGCCTCGTGAAGCTTTAGGTGTTTTCACTCAATAAACACTCACAACACCCGGTCTGGGAATCGAAACCGTGATCCTACGACTACGAGTCTGCTGCCCTAACCACTGGGCCATTGCACCTCCACACACACACACACATATATATATATATATATATATGGCAAATGAAAGATGGAAGATGGAATATATACTCTCTTTTACTCCCTTTTACTTGTTTCAGTCATTTGACTGCGGCCATGCTGGAGCCCAAAAATTTATTAACCTTGAAATTTGTTCCGACACATCTAACACCGATCCTTCATGTGTAGGACATTCAACAACTGGTTGAGGAGTATCTGGCAGTGCAGGTGTATCACATCAGGTAATCAATAGACAAAACTCGTTAAAATGTAAATGAAGCTATTTCCTCTGTCTGGCTCCTTTTCTTTCTACAAAACGAGAAGTTATGTTGCTGAACAGTCATTTTAATGAGTTGTCTATATATCACTTGATGAGATACATCTTCACCACCGGATGCCCCTGAAACAGTTGTTGAGTGTCCCACCCACGAGGAATTCAAGCCAGATGTGTCAAAATAATTGTTGTGATTAATAATAAATTCTTGTATATCCCATCTTCTGTCTTTCATTTGTTATATACCTAATAATCACTCTGAAAGTGACCGTGCTTTACCCGTAAGCTACCAGGGGTTAAATCATTCATTCTATAATCCTATATATATATATCCATAAATATAATTAATCCAAATATGAAAGCACAAAAAAACACAACAACGTGAGGATATGGAACAAATATAGTATTATTGGACACTCAGGAAAGAAGGAGGGTTTAACGTTTCGAGTGGAGCTCTTCGTCGGAAACATAGGAGAAGGAAAGATCCAGAGAAGGGAAGACAGAGGAAAAAAAATCGCCAACGGTACACATATATATATATCTGTAAGAGGTAGAAGTTGGGAAGCCAACCAACTAAGGGATAGTACCTATCCAATATACCGGTTGATGTATGTCATTTTTGTATCCCCTCCATTTTCTTTTTGTCATATATGGCACATAAAAAGCACCATCTGATCGTGGCCATTTGCCAGCCTCGTCTGGCACCTGTGCAGGTGGCACGTAAAAAGCACTGCCAGCCTCGTCTGGCCCCCGTGTCGGTGGCACGTAAAAAGCACCATCCGATCATGGCCGTTTGCTAACCTCGTCCGGCACCTGTGCAGGTGGCACGTAAAAAGCACCATCCGATCGTGGCCGTTTGCCAGCCTCGTCCAGCACCTGTGCAGGTGGCACATAAAAAGCACTGCCAGCCTCGTCTGGCCCCCGTGTCGGTGGCACGTAAAAAGCACCATCCGATCGTGGCCGTTTGCCAGCCTCGTCCAGCACCTGTGCAGGTGGCACATAAAAAGCACTGCCAGCCTCATCTGGCCCCCGTGTCGGTGGCACGTAAAAAGCACCATCCGATCATGGCCGTTTGCCAGCCTCGTCTGGCACCTGTGCAGGTGGCACGTAAAAAGCACTGCCAGCCTCGTCTGGCCCCCGTGTCGGTGGCACGTAAAAGCACCATCCGATCGTGGCCGTTGCCAGCCTCGTCTGGCACCTGTGCAGGTGGCAATAAAAAGCACTGCCAGCCTCGTCTGGCCCCCGTGTGTCGGTGGCACGTAAAAAGCACCATCCGATCGGGCCTTGCCAGCCTCGTCTGGCACCTGTGCAGGTGGCACATAAAAAGCACTGCAGCCTCGTCTGGCCCCCGTGTCGGTGGCACGTAAAAGCACCATCCGATCATGGCCGTTTGCCAGCCTCGTCTGGCACCTGTGCAGGTGGCACGTAAAAAGCACTGCCAGCCTCGTCTGGCCCCCGTGTCGGTGGCACGTAAAAAGCACCATCCGATCGTGGCCGTTTGCCAGCCTCGTCTGGCACCTGTGCAGGTGGCACGTAAAAAGCACCATCCGATCGTGGCCGTTTGCCAGTCTCATCTGGCACCTGTGCCAGTGACACGTAAAAAGCACCCACTACACTCACGGAGTGGTTGGCGTTAGGAAGGGCATCCAGCTGTAGAAACACTGCCAGATCAGACTGGAGCCTGGTGCAGCCTTCTGGCTTCCCAGACCCCAGTTGAACCGTCCAACCCATGCCAGCATGGAAAGCGGACGCTAAACGATGATGATGATGATATATATGTATGTATGTATGTATGTATGTGTGTGTGTGTGTGAGTGTGTGTGTGTGTGTGTGTGTGCTTGCGTTTGTTCCTCATCAGCAAAAGAGAATGATAGAATAAGTACAAGGCTTAAAAAAAAATAACAAAAACGTGTAGGGGTCAATTCACTCAACTAAAAGTCTAGAAGGTGGTGCTCCAGCATGGCTGCAGTTTAATAACTGGAAAAAGTGAAATGCAAAAGGTAATACTGATAAAAATAATAGTCATTTCTATTATAGGCGCAAGGCCTGAAATTTGTGGGGAGGGGGCTAGTTGATTACATCGACTTCGGCACATAACTGGTACTTATTTTATTGACCTCCAAAAGCATGAAAGGCACAGTCGACCTCAGCAGAAATTGAACTCAGAACATTCAGATGGATGAGATGCCACTAAGTATTTTGCCCTGTGTGCTAACGATTCTGCCAGCTCACCACCTTAATAATAATAATGATAATAATAATAATAATAATAATAATAATAATAATGATAATAATGATGATAATAATAATAATAATAATAATAATGATAATAATAATAATAATAAGAATAATAATAATAATGATAATAATGATAATAATAATAATAATGATAATAATACTAATAATAATGATAACAATAATGATGATAATAATAATAATGATAATACGCTCTCTTTTACTCTTTTACTTCTTTCAGTCATTTGACTGCGGCCATGCTGGAGCACCGCCTTTAGTCGAGCAAATCGACCCCGGGACTTATTCTTTGCAAGCCCAGTACTTATTCTATCGGTCTCTTTTGCCGAACCGCTAAGTGACGGGGACGTAAACACACCAGCATCGGTTGTCAAGCAATGCTAGGGGGGGACAAACACAGACACACAAACACACACATACATACATATATATATATATATATATATATATACATATATACGACAGGCTTCTTTCAGTTTCCGTCTACCAAATCCACTCACAAGGCATTGGTCGGCCCGGCACTATAGCAGAAGACACTTGCCCAAGAGGCCACGCAGCGGGACTGAACCCGGAACCATGTGGTTGGTTAGCAAGCTACTTACCACACAGCCACTCCTGCACCTATATATATATATACATATATACGACGGGCTTCTTTCAGTTTCCGTCTACCAAATCCACTCACAAGGCATTGGTCGGCCCGGCACTATAGCAGAAGACACTTGCCCAAGATGCCACGCAGCGGGACTGAACCCGGAACCATGTGGTTGGTTAGCAAGCTACTTACCACACAGCCACTCCTGCGCCTATATATATATATATATATATATATATACGACGGGCTTCTTTCAGTTTCCGTCTACCAAATCCACTCACAAGGCATTGGTCGGCCCGGCACTATAGCAGAAGACACTTGCCCAAGATGCCACGCAGCGGGACTGAACCCGGAACCATGTGGTTGGTTAGCAAGCTACTTACCACACAGCCACTCCTGCGCCTATATATATATATATATATATATAATATATACGACGGGCTTCTTTCAGTTTCCGTCTACCAAATCCACTCACAAGGCATTGGTCGGCCCGGCAACTATAGCAGAAGACACTTGCCCAAGATGCCACGCAGCGGGACTGAACCCGGAACCATGTGGTTGGTTAGCAAGCTACTTACCACACAGCCACTCCTGCGCCTTATATATATATATAATATATATATATATACGACGGGCTTCTTTCAGTTTCCGTCTACCAAATCCACTCACAAGGCATTGGTCGGCCCGGCACTATAGCAGAAGACCTTGCCAAGATGCCACGCAGCGGGACTGAACCCGGAACCATGTGGTTGGTTAGCAAGCTACTTACTACCACAGCCACTCCTGCGCCTATAATATATATATTATAATATATATACGACGGGCTTCTTTCAGTTTCCGTCTACCAAATCCACTCACAAGGCATTGGTCGGCCCGGCACTAAGCAGAAGACACTTGCCCAAGATGCCACGCAGGGGACTGAACCCGGAACCATGTGGTTGGTTAGCAAGCTACTTACCACACAGCCACTCCTGCACCTATAATAATAATGATAATAATGATAATGAAAGTTTCATTTATTGTTCCTCCTCTTCCCCTGGGGTGGGGTCAAAGATATTTGGTGGTGGAACATGAAAAGTGGGCGGTAGTTTTAAGTTTTATGGAAAAGTGCAAGCTGAAGATGAGAATAATGGAGAACAGCTACTAGCAGCAACTACTACTACTACTGCTGCTGCTACTACTACTAGTAGTAGTACTTGTACCGCTGGTGGTGGTGGTGGTGATGATGATGATGATGATGATGATGATGATGATGATGGTTACGATGATTATGAATATGTTGATGATGATGATGATGATGATGGAGATAATGATGTGGTGATGATGTGATAAGAATGATGATGATGATGATGATGATGATGATGATGATGATGAAGAGGATGACGATGATATCGGAGACGACTACGACGATCAAGATGATGATGCTAGTAAATGTGATGATGATGACGATGATGACGGTGATGATGACAGAGGTGAAGATGATGGTGATAATGATGATGGATGATGATGGTCATGATGATGAAGATGAGGATGATGATGGTGATGATGATGATGATAATGATGATGGATGATGATGATGATGGTGGTGGTCATGATGATGATGATGATGAGGATGATGATGGTCATGATGATGAGGATGAGAATGATGATGATGAGGATGATGATGGTCATGATGATGAGGATGAGAATGATGATGATGATGATGATGAAGGAGATGATGATGATGATGATGATGGTGAAGATGATGATGGATGATGATGATGGTGGTGGTCATGATGATGATGATGATGATGATGATGATGGTGGTGGTGGTGATGATGGATGATGATGACGGTGGTGGTGATTATTAAGACGGTGATGATGCTAGTGATGATGACGATGGTGATTAAGATAATGGTTGTATGATGATGATAACTCTCGGTAGGCAGCTGCTTGGAATCAGCTGCCGTTCGCTAATATGTGTATAAAATACATCCATTCTCTCTCTCTCTCTCTCGCTCCCTCTCTGTTTCCTGCACTTTTTCTCCTTGTATCTTGATGGAATACTTCAAAGAAAACTAAAGAAAGAAAAAGAAAAAAAAGGAGAAGAGAAAGAGAGAGAGAGAGAGAGGGAGAGTAGGGGGGGAAGGAAGCAAAAGCAAAAATGAAGGGCCAATGACACTCATGAAAAAAACGAAAGAAGAGTCTTATTTGAAGTCTCCCCTTTTTTCTTTTGGTAAGGGTGGGGGGAAGGGGCTGAGTGTGCATCACCCCCAAAACCACCACCACCACCACCATCGCCTTCATAAACGTCTACATAAGTCTATATAAACGCACACATGCATATGCTTGCTTCTTGCTCTTCCTTGATGGACCCAGAGCGGGAGGGGAGGGTCATTCCGTGTTAGTAGTCCCTGAGGTTTCATCGTTCATAGAGCCAACCAGGTCCACCATTGCTGGCTGCCCCCTGTGTCATCCTCTTAATCATGTCCAGCCATCTGGTGCAGGGGGGACCCGTCATGGTGTCCCTTCCAGCCTGCAGCTTCTATGTCAAATGAGAATAAGGCCCTGGTAGGATGACCAGCCCTTTCATGAGACCCTTAACGATTGTGGCCATCAGGCACTTGTCGACAGGCTAGGCGGCGAGCTGGCAGAATCGTTAGCCACCCGGGCGAAATGCTTAGCGGTATTTCGTCTGTCGTTACGTTCTGAGTTCAAATTCCGCCGAGGTCGACTTTGCCTTTCATCCTTTCGGGGTCGATAAATAAAGTACCAGTTTCGCACTGGGGGCGATATAATCAACTAAATCCGTTTGTCTGTCCTTGTTTGTCCCCTCTATGTTTAGCCCCTTGTGGGCAGTAAAGAAATATATAGTAGAAGACATTTGCCCAAGTTGCCATGCAGTGGGACTGAACCCAGAACCATGTGGCTGGTAAGCAAGCTACTTACCACACAGCCACTTTTACACCTGTTCAAAATTATTTGAAAAAAAGGCAATGTATTTCAACAGAAATATGGTAACCAAAGGGTTAAAGTGATCTAAATTAAAACTTTATATCCATATTTCATGCTATTTTATGTTCCAATCACCAGATTAATTATCACAGTTATTTTACTAAATTCTTAATTAGATTCAAAATTAATTGAGACAAAGGCAGTGCATTTCAACAGAAATCATCATCATCATCATCATCACCACCACCACCACCACCACCACCACCACCATCATCATCATCATCATCGTTTAACGTCCGTTTTCTGCGCTAGCACGGGTTGGACGGTTCGACCGGGGTCCGGGAAGCCAGGAGGCTGCTCCAGGCTCCAGTCTGATCTGGCAGAGTTTCTACAGCTGGATGCCCTTCCTAACGCCAACCACTCTGCGAGTGTAGTAAATCGACCCCGAAAGGGTCAAAGGCAAAGTCGACCTCAGCGGAATTTGAACTCAGAACGTAGCAGCAGACAAAATACCTATTTCTTTACTACCCACAAGGGGCTAAACACAGAGGGGACAGACAAATGGATTAAGTCAATTACATCGACCCCAGTGCGTAACTGGTACTTATTTAATCGACCCCGAAAGGATGAAAGGAAAAGTCGACCTCGGCGGAATTTGAACTCAGAACGTAGCAGCAGACCAAATACCTATTTCTTTACTACCCACAAGGGGCTAAACACAGAGGGGACAAACAAGGACAGACAAACGGATTAAGTCGATTACATCGACCCCAGTGCGTAACTGGTACTTATTTAATCGATCCCGAAAGGATGAAAGGAAAAGTCGACCTCAGTGGAATTTGAACTCAGAACGTAGCGGCAGACGAAATACCGCTAAGCATTTCGCCCGGCGTGCTAACGATTCTGCCAAATATGGTAAAGGGTTAAAGTGATCGCAATTAAAATCTTCCTTCAAAATTTCATGTTATTTATGTTCCAAAAGCCGGCAGAAAAATATGGTAACAAAAGAGTTAGTGATCTCAATTAAAACCTTGCATCTTCTGTTACTGAATATATGTTGAAGCTAATTGCCTTTATTTTGGATAATTATTGAAATAATGAAGAATTTCGGAAAGTACATGTAACAGTAAGGTCAAGTAAACAATCATTAAGTTTCAAACTGTAGCTGGGAGGTTCTTGATGACTAACTTTAATGAACAAGTAGGCGCAGGAGTGGCTGTGTGGTAAGTAGCTTGCTAACCAACCACATGGTTCCGGGTTCAGTCCCACTGCGTGGCATCTTGGGCAAGTGTCTTCTGCTATAGCCCCGGGCCGACCAATGCCTTGTGAGTGGATTTGGTAGACAGAAACTGAAAGAAGCCTGTCGTATATATGTATATATATATATGCGTGTGTTTGTGTGTCTGTGTTTGTCCCCCTAGCATTGCTTGACAACCGATGCTGGTGTGTTTACGTCCCCGTCACTTAGCGGTTCGGCAAAAAAGAGACCGATAGAATAAGTAGATTTGCTCAACTAAAGGCGGTGCTCCAGCATGGCCGCAGTCAAATGACTGAAACAAGTAAAAGAGTAAAAGAGAGTAATACGAGAGAAAGAGAGCTTATATATACATATGTACAAACATACCTGGGTGCTCACACATATAAACAGCGACAGGGAGAGAGAGAGAGAGTAAACAAACATAGCTAGGTGCTCAAATACCTATTTCTTTACCACCTACAAGGGGCTAAACATAGAGGGGACAAACAAGGACAGACAAAGGGATTAAGTCGATTACATCGACCCCAGTGCGTAACTGGTACTTATTTAATTGACCCCAAAAGGATGAAAGGAAAAGTCGACCTCGGCGGAATTTGAACACAGAACGTAGCGGCAGACGAAATACCAATTTCTTTACTACCCACAAGGGGCTAAACATAGAGGGAACAAACAAGGACAGACAAACGGATTAAGTCAATTATATCGACCCCAGTGCGTAACTGGTACTTAATTTATTGACCCCAAAAGGATGAAAGGCAAAGTTGACCTTGGCAGAATTTGAACTCGGAACGTAGCGGCAGCCGAAATACGGCTACGCATTTCGCCCGACGTGCTAACGTTTCTGCCATATATGAACAGCGACAGACAGAAAGAGTGTATGAGAGAGAGGAGAGAAAGGGAAAGAGTGTATGAGAGAGAGGAGAGAAAGGGAAAGAGTGTATGAGAGAGAGGAGAGAAAGGGAGAGAGAGGAGAGAAAGGGAGAGAGAGGAGAGAAAGGGAAAGAGAGTATGAGAGAGAGAAGAGAGGAGAGAAAGGGAAAGAGTGTATGAGAGAGAGGAGAGAAAGAGCAAGAGGAGAGAGTTTGTACATGAATACAAACATAGCAAGGTGCTCACGCAAATAAACTGAGAAAAAGAGGGAGAGAGAGAGAGAGAAAGAGAGGAGGTACAATCTACCTGTTCACATTGTAGTTCTTTGGCATTCTTCACCTTTGGTAAGAATATTTGTAATTAGTGATGTGCTTATGTGTCTGACAGTTCCTGAATCGTGTATTCTTGGTTCTACTCTGCCACAATAGATTCCTCTGGAAATTGAAATGTCTAGTTTCATAGATCTTATTATTTATCTTTTAACTCTTTTACTTGTTT
>NW_021825972.1:0-13896 GCF_006345805.1 Octopus sinensis | reverse complement strand
ATAACGCACGAGCATACAATTAAATATATTTAAATATATTTGGAACTTTATAGGTACGCACACACACACACACACGCACATACACATACACACTGACATACACACACTAACGCACACACACACACACACATGTACACTCGCACGCACGCACACTCGCACACACGATTCTTCAGAAATATATTATTTAATTACATATATACACATGCACACATCTGCATTTTTATGCACGTATATACATACATACTTATACGTACATATACTATACATATATATATATAGATATATATATAGATATATATATAGATGTATATATATATTATTATATATATATATATATATATATATATATTACATATATATATATATTTTTTATATATATATATATATATATATAATATATTATATATATATATATATATATATATATATATATACATATATATATATATTTTATATATATATATATACATAAATACATACATACTTATATGTATTTCCTGTGCGTGTGCGAGCGTCCGTGCGTGCGTAAATAAAATCATTAAAAGTTCAAATTCTGACCAACCTTTCCTCTCGTTTTTTTTTTTTATAATTTCTATTTGTGTCCAATGTCCAAGGATGGAAGTAATGGAGTTTTTTTTTTTTAATTTTGGTAAATATTATTTTTTTAGCCTTTTGAGGGTGAATTTGTGTTTTTTTTTATGATCAACATCGGATTGTATATTAAAAAAATTATTTTCTTAATGTTTGTCTCTCTCTCTCTCTCTTTTATGTACACACACACACATACACACATACACGCATGCACTCTCTGCCTGTCTCTCACATGTACACAAACACACACTCATTCTTCCTCACACACACACACGCACACACTCTCTCCTCTGTCACATGTACACATACACGCACACACATTCACCCTTTCATACACACACACACAAACACACACACATATACATATTATCTCCACCCTCTCTCTCTCTCTCTCTCTCACACACACACATCTACACATACATACACACACACACATTCTCTCCTCACACACACACACACACACACTATTTCTCTTTCATTCTCATCTGTCTATCTGTCTCTGTCTGTCTCTCTCTCACACACACACAAACTCGTGCACACACAAACGTTCACACACGTTTTGTTAAATGTTGTTTTTTCAGTTGTTTTTGTTGAAATATTTCCTCTTTCACAAAGTTTTATTCAATTGGCGTCAGTGAATTGATATCGTTCAAATTAACCAGAGAATGCTGTTGTTGGTAAGGTCCCGTAATAGTCCGTGACATGCCGATAGAAAGTCCGTTAACTTCCGTAAGGGTTTTGATCGGGTACGACTGAGTCCGACGTAATCCATGAGCATGACGGTTCGTATCCCCGCCGGCGTTACCATCCGCATCGTCATAACAACAGACACCACCACAAACCCCAGCACCGACACTACCCCCACGGACGCTGCCGCCACAACTGCCGCCGCCGCCGCCACCGCTGGTTCCGCTGTAATACGTGGGTAAAATCACTCCGCTCGTAACGCAGCGTCGGCCCTGCAACAAGGAGAGCTTGAGGGCTGAGGGCTGGCGTTTCGTCACCGAACGTATACTGCTACGCCGATGGTCTCTGTAGCAAAAATCCTGCATCTTTCGCCGCGCGTAGCGGTTGAACGACGAGCGGAGGATTTTGTTTCTGATGCCGTAGACGGCTGCGTTAGTCAATGGGGCTGCCTGAAAAAGGGTCGTTGCAAGCACAACGGTCACATTGTCCATATGAGAAGACGTGAACAGCATTTTAAAGAGCAGTATCATTGAATAAGGTAAATAGGTGAACGCAAACGCTCCGGTCAGTTGCAATATGGTCGATATGGCTTTGGTGCCCTTAATTGACAGAGCTGCTTGTGGAGCCGACGAGATCGGTGCCTGTATCACGCTGACCATTCGAACCATCGTGGCGGCTATTCGACTGCTTTGGTTCCTGGCTATACGAAATATGTGCAGGTAACAGTAAGTGATTAGGACAAAAGGGAGCACAAAGGCTGACGACAGGTAGACGAGCGAATACCAGAGGTCGGTACTGGCTCGCAGTTCGACGGTGCAGATGGCCATGTTTTTGTCAAAGATGAATCGGCTATAACCGGTCAGCGGTGGAACGGATAGGGAAACGGCTCCCAGCCAAAATAAGATGAAGCAGCCGGCCATTTTACGGAAGCTGGCCGACAAGGAATGATGTAAAGGGGAAGCGATGGTCCGATATTTGTCCCAACTCAACGCCGTTATAGTCCAAACAGAAGCAAATGTAAATACGGAGAGTACAAAACCGTAAGCATGGCAAGCAGACCTTCCTCCGATCCATACTCCGTGAAATATTACCACGGCCGCGTACAGAGTCAGTGTTATAGATGAAGCGAGTCCTATGAAACCGAGATGAACGAGTAATATGTTGCGTACGGTCCTCAACCGACGATTCGGAACAATCGCCACGATAATAAACGCATTCAGTAAAACTCCGAACGTTCCGAACAGAATCAGGCATATACCCCTGGCAGCGTAAGCTTTCTCAGGGTTCCATATCGTATAAGGGTCCAGATCGTCGACTGCTCCTCCTGTGAATTCTCCAACCGCTGCTGTAGCTGCTGCTGCTGCTGAGCCGTCGTCGTCGTCGTCGTCGTCGTTGTCACACCGCTGTTGTCCACCGTTGCGACGACCACATTTCCGCTAACGTCCGACGCTGCCGCCGCCGCCGCCGCCGCAGCACCCACCACCACCCTCGCCGCCGCCGCCGCAGCCGCTGTCCTCGGCCCCGCGATCGTGCCACCCTGGACACCTTCAGTTGCTGCTTTTGCTGCAGCCACGCTCAGACTGGCTATACTTACAAAATTTCCGCCGCCGTCGCAGCCGTCGCCACCATCACCACCACCACCACCACCACCACCACCACCACCCCCACTACCACCGCCGCCGCCGCCATCACAACTTCCGCCACCTTCATCATCTCCACCAGCGCTACTACCACCGCCACCCCTACTGTTGCCTTCGCCAGCAGCAACAGGTCCAAACCATACCGAAAGGTAACTACTACTACTACTACTACTACTACTCCTTCTACTACTACTACTACTACTACTACTACTACTACTACTGCTGGTGATGGTACTGGATTATCTTCACCACCACCACCACCACCACCACCACCACCACCATCACCACCACCACCACCACCACCACCACCACCACCACCACCATCACCACCACCACCCCACCACCACCACCACCACCACCACCATACCACCATCACAACCACCAACCACCACCACCACCACCACACCACCACCACCATCACCACCACCGCAACGCCTCACCACCACACCACCACCACCACCACCACCACCACTACTACTATAACCAGTATGGTCCATGTAAACATCAGCCACGCCTCCGTCTCCGCCGTGACACTTCGGTCCTCCCTCGCTGCTGTTTTGCATCGCTCATGTTGATAACTGCCGACTCCACCACCACCACCACCACCACTACCACCACCACCACCACCAGCACCACCACTACCACCACCACCACCACCACCACCACCACCACCCAATACTACTACTGCTACTTTCCCCACCACCGCTGCCGTCACCGTTGCCTCCACCTAACATTTACTACAACCGCCACCAACGGCACTGTCCCCCCCACCACTACAACAACAACAACAACAACAACCAACAACTACTACTACTACTACTACTACTACTACTACTACTACTACTACTACTCATCTTGCTGTCATGCTAGTTGCTTCTATTTCTTGCTTCTTCCTCTCAAACAGACCCGGAAAATACAGATGTTTTGATCTCTCTCACTCACAGAGAGAGAGACACACACACACACAGAGAAACACACAAACACTCAAACACACACGCACACACACACACACACACAAACACACACACACACACACACATACACACACCAAAAACAAACACCAAACACACACACACACATACACACACACACTCAAACACACACAGACACACACACACACACACACATTGAAACATACACACACACACACTCAAACACACACACACACACACACACATTCTCTCTCTCTTCTCTCTCTCTCTCTCTCTCTCTGGCTTCATTTCTCTTCCGCTTTCTTTCTCTCTTTCTCCGTAACTCACTTTTTCTCCAACAACGACGATAACAAACCAAACCCGTCACCGCTACCACCACGACCACCACCACGACCACCACCACGACCACCACAACCAGAAGACACCCCCCTCCTACCGTTTCTTTCCACTCCTCCTTCAGCTTCTCCTACTACCCTACTATCACTAAACTACTACTTCCTGGAACCACTACCTGTCACCACTACCTTCTCTACTACTACTACTATTACAGGTAAACCAACCACACCTCAACCACCACCACCATCACCACCACCACCACCACCACCACCACTACCACCACTGCCATTTCCACCGCTACTGCCACCACTGTCGTCACCGCCACAGCCTCCTCCGACGCCGCCACCACCCCTACTACTACCACTACTACTACCACTATTACTACTACTACTACTACTACCACCACCACCATCACTACTACTACTACTATCACTACTACTACTAAACAACTACTACTACTACTACTACTACTACTACTAAACTACTACTACTACTACTACTACTACTACTACTACTACTACTACTACTACTACATGCCCCGCCACCTGTAAAGCACAGCTTCTGAAATAGTGCTACTGCAAACCTCCGTCGTTACTGGTAGATTCCTGACCCGACTGAAATTCCAAGATCGCGAGACCATATTGTGGATTCGATTTCCAGCTGAATCCATGTTTATTTTGCTACCACCGCTGTAAAGAGCAGGCGTGGCCGCGTGGTTAAGAAGTTCGTTTTGCAACCTACCACGTGGTTCGGGTTTCAGTCCCGCTTCGGGACACGTTGGCCCAAGTGGCTGCGGCTGCAGCCCGGAGCCGACCTTTGATTCTGTGACTGAATTTAATGGACGGGAACTGTGTAGAAGGTCGTCGTGTGTGTGTGTATATATATATATATGTGGGATTGAGCCTACCACTGAATAACCGGTGTTGGTTTGTATATATCCCCAGTGTTTATGTACAACGACAATGTCCCCACCATCACCACTACCACCACCACCACTACTACTACTACTACTAGCTCAGTGGTTAGCCAATCTCAATGATGAAAACCTTGTGCACATGTGTATGTATATTTACAAGCGCGTGTGCGTACACACACATGCACATACACACACGCACACACGCATATATATATATATATATATATATATACACATGTATAGATATAGATATAGATAGATAGATGCATACATACATATATACATACATACATACATACAGACTACATACATACATACATACATAAAGACAGACAATAGACAGACAATATATATATATAATATATATATAATATATATATATATGCCGACACTGTTTATGTATACTAGCGATTAACTAGCTCAACCCTGCAATTAACTAATATGCATAGTAGCCGACGCTATGCTCCACCTCTACTCGTTAATATCCAACGATTAGAGGAAAATTTCTGTATGTGAGGTTGGCTAGCCAGCAGAATTGTTGACACGCCGGACAAAATGCTTTGCGGCATTTCGTCCGTCGTTGCAATCTGAGTTTAGATGCCACCGAGATTGACTTAGCCTTTCATTCCTAACGGATCGATAAAATAAAGTACCAGTTGATCACTGGGGGTCGATGTAATCGAATCACTCCTTCCCATGAACTTACTAGCCTTGTGCCAAGGTGGCGAGTTGGCAGAATCGCTACCAAGCTGGGCAAAATGCTTAGCGGTATTTCGTCCGTCTTTACGATCTGAGTTCAAATATCACTGAGGTCGACTTAGGCTTTTATCCTTTTGGGGCGATAAAATAAGTACCAGTTGATCATTGGAGCGAATGCAATCGATTTACCCCCTCCCCTCAATTACTGACCCTGTGCCAACATTTGAAACCGATATTTCTGTATGTGAAGGTGGCGATATAGCAGGACCATTAGCGCACCGGGCCACATGTTTAGAGCCATTTCGTCCATATTATATCTATACGTGTGCCGATATCTGCCTCATAGGTGACGCGTTTAAAACAAGAATGTTAAGTCATAACTTGAAGCTAATTTTCAATCACATTCACTGAATTCAGCGGGTATGATTCTATTATTTGCTTGAATCTCAGAGATAGTCCTTTCTACTGGAAGTACAAGGCCTCAAATTTGGGGAAAGGGGACTAGGCGATTACATCGACACCAGTACTCAACTGGTACTTATTTAATCGACCCCGAAGGGATGAAAGGCAAAGTCGGAATTTGATCTCAAAGCGTAGAGGCAGACGAAATAGCGGTAAGAATTTCGCCCGGCGTGCTTACGATTCTGCCAGCTCGCCGCCTTTGAATCTCAGAGATAATAAACGATATTAACGCATAGCTTTTGCAACTCTGAAGTACACTGTATTTATAATACACTTCACTATACCTGTTTCAATTATACACACACGCACGCGTACACGCAAACGAGAACATATATACATACTGCGTATCTATGGAATGCATATACGCTGTAATTGCACCATTTTCCAGTGGTTTATATAAACTGGTATACTGAATGATGTGTACACACACACACACACACACACACACAAACACACACAAACACACACACACATACGAGTCTTGAATTCGCTAGCGGTGAGCGTCGCGTTCTCCTTTGGATACCAACAGGTTGTGTAACTGACGCACGTAATACCTCTCCTTTGGAGCGGAATATCAACCGAATGTGTTAGTTGATTTATTCCTAAACTTGTAGTTTGGTTGTAAACGTAGATATGTGTTCCTGACTGTGGTGTTTGATGGAGGCAGTGATATTGTCTACTTCATTAAATAAATCATTATGCCTCTGTAGAGGAAGGAAAGTGGTGCATTAAAATGGCAAGCAAATTATTGGTTAAATTCATTAACAAGAGTTTCGAATTCTTCTCGAAGTTCGTTCTCTGTCCATGTCACGCTCTCTTTCCATTTAAGCCAGAATATTTTCGTTTTACACCCCAACCCCATGTATATATAATAATAATAATAATAATAATAATAATAATAATAATAATAATAATAATAATAATAACCTTGACCAGCAGAATGTCATAAAAGAACTAGACCCAGCGGAGAGCTACAAGTATCTAGGGGTAATTGAAGGGAACAGAATAAGGCATTCAGAGATGAAGGAAAGGATCAGGAGAGAATGCTATCGAAGAGTGAGAGCAATACTCAAGACAGAGCTGAATGCAAGACAGGATCGAAGCGATCAATGCATTAGCCATACCAGTCGTGACTTACAGTTTCATATTGTTAACTGGTCAATTACTGAAATATGTCAGCTCGACAGAAAATAAGGAAACTGTTGACAATGCATAGAATGCACCACCCTAAGGCAGACACAGAACGACTCTATCTGCCAAGAAAAGAGGGAGGCCGTGGTCTTTTGCAACTGGCAATAACATGAGATTGCTACAATTGGCCTAGACACCTACCTGAAAAACTCTGAGGACTGGATGTTAAAACTTGTCTCAAAACATGAACAGAAGCATCATACTCAGTCACAAAACAGGCAAAGGAATATCTAAGTGAATTCCGAATACAACCAATTTCGGAATTAGAGATAGGCATACAAGAAACAAGCACAGAAAAAGCTAGGCGCATGAAAACCCGTGCCAAAACTGCGGCCTTAGATATTCTGAATAATAAAGGCAAGAAAAACCTCTCTATGGCAAATACCCAAAGAGAGCGTAATGCAGATATCGACAAAGCCCTGACCCATCAATGGCTAATGGCCTCTGGCTTAAAATCTGAAACAGAGGGGTTTATCATAGCAGCTCAAGATCAATGCCTACCAACAAGAAACTACCAGGCCAACATATTAAAGAACGGCAGTAGCCCAACATGTCGTGTATGCCGACAACAAAATGAAACCATTGATCATGTTGTCCCAAATGCAGTCTTCTAGCGCCTACAGAGTACCTCAATAGGCATGATAGAGCTGCACAATATATTCACTGGGTATTTGCAAAAACCTGGATTTGCCCCATGAAAAGAACTGGTGGGAACACAATCCCCCTCCAGTGCTTGAAATGACCACATCTCACTCCTCTGGAACTTCACCATTCAAACTGACAGGAAGATAGATGCAAATAGGCCAGACATCATATTGAAAGACTTCAGACAAAGAACATGCCTCCTCATTGATATGACTGTCCCAATCGATATAAACGTATCTGTCAAGACCTACCAAAAAACTGAGCAAATAAAATGTCTTGAAATAGAAATCAGCAAAAATGGGGAAGCTGAAGACTAAAACAATACCTGTTGTCATAGGTGCCCTAGGAATGATAGCGAAAGGGACTGATTGCTACCTAACTCAGATACCAGGAAACCCAAAAATGGCAGAAATTCAAAAGATAGTGCTCATGGGAACGGCTCATATCCTACGCAAAATACTCTCTATGTAACCCCAAGGTTTAAAACAAACTTTTTTTTTTATGTATTAGACATTCACTAGTACAACACCAAAAAAAACCCCCAAATATATGGCACAGAACTTCCAACCTGTTGTCTCTTGAGGTCTCTGGGTGAGACTTGGAGCCAACTTGTACAGACATAAAGCAAAAATCAAACATAGAATAATAATAATAATAATAATAATAATATAATAATAATATAATATAATAATATAATAATAATAATAATAATAATAATAATAGGGAGTATTTCCAAACTTACAGGGAAAAATTAGATTTAGGATTAAATCAAATTTCAAAGTATAAATATAAAATATAAATTAGAGATAAAACCACTATTAGGCAACTCAAAGAGTGATAGACATAAACCAAAACATAAAAAACAAAAAATAAATATAATTATATAATATATAATATATATATAAAATATACAAATTTAAATTATTAAAATTTGAAATTTTGAAATTTATATTTATAAATTTTTATATTTTTATATGCATGATTCTTTGTATCTGTGATTGTCCCACAACACCGCTTGACAACCAATGTTGGTTTGTTTACGTACCCGTAACTTAAGGGTTAGGAAAAAGAGACCGATAGGTTAAGTACTAGGCTTAAAAATTAAGTTTTGGTAATTTGTTCAACTAAAACCCCTCAGGGCGGTGCCCCAACAAAGCCGCAGTCAAATGACTAAAACAAGGATGAGATAAAGATATAAATGAGAAAATTTGGGGTTTTATTGTTTATTAAACGCATGTAAAACCCATGATCAAAGACATTCCAGACGTGACCATACAGTCTTTCCTTCCAGACTACGTCTTCTAATATGCAACTCCCGCCCCACTCACTTTTTGCTTCCTTAAGACAGTACCTTGTGACCAAGGGAAGATTTGACAGTAATTTCTCACATTTGGAGCGACAAAGTACAGGTTGCCTCTACTTATGACGGATCTACTCCAGTATGGCCTTGACCGGAATGTATAAAATAAAATAAATAATCCAACAGCGTCTCAGGTATGTAGTTCCACGAGGAACCAACGAACAATTATATGTGGAATTGTGCCAAGCCAGAAATTATAATGGTTTGGAGACTGGAGAAAAACCGCTCTGTGTCAGTTTACACTAATTTACGTAATATATATAAAATAAATATAATAATATATATATTATATATATATATATATTATATATATAATACATATATATATATATATATATATATATATATATATATATATATAAGATATAATATATGTATATATATATATATTATAATATATATATGTATTATGATGTATGTATGTATGTATGAATATATATATATATATATATATATATATATATATATATATATGAATATATGATGTAGATATATATGTATATATATATATGTATATATATATATATATACATACACACACACACACAAACATATATATACATGCATACATACATACGTACATGCATGCATATATATGTGTGTATGTGTGGTGTGTGTGTGTGTTGTGTGTGTGTGTGTGTGTGTGTGGTGTGTGTGTGTGTGTGTGTGTAATTTTGGTTTGTTATATAAAAGACGCCATTTGTCTACGTTTCATTTTCACAAAACTTAAGACGGCTGGCTGTGATTTGAGGAAAACGCGGCTGCTTTTTTTTTTTTTTCAAGTAGTTCGACCGTCTGCGCAGGGGCTGCTTCATGGTGTTCTCGATGTAAACTTTGACGTTGTTGTTGTTGCCATTGTTGTTGTTATCGTTGTTCTTGTTGTTATTGCACTTCAGCTGTTGCTGTTAGCGTTGCTGTTGCTATAACCTGCATGTCAGTTCTGATTAAACAACAGATCCACAAGGAAGCACTTCTTTCTTTTGAACACTACATTGCCTTTAAGAAGGTAGGTTGTGATATGAGAGAGGTTCGGCGGCCATTTCCATCGGATGAGGCGACCATGTGGAAGCTTCCTTATACAACATCAAAATCAACTGATATGCATTGACATCAACGTTATTCATTTAGCCCAGGGGTTCTCAACCGGAGCTCACGTGGCCCTTGGTGGGGTCCGCATAAGATCTCGTTGTTAAAATTTATGTTGCAATAAATTCCTTTTACTTTTACAATACGGACACAAAATATTTCACGAATTCTGTAATACGATTCCTAAAGATTTTTAATGATAAAAATATAATGGGGCTTTCTTAAACATCGAATGCTTATTAGGGTCCAGCAGAATAAAAAACAGGAATTAAAGGGGTCCACAGTTATAACAAAAAATCGTTGAGTGTCATTGGTTTACGCTGTAACACGCACTAGGCACTAACTTCTTCCCTCTCTTCTTCTCCAGCCTCTCTCTCTCTCTCTCTCTCTCTCTCTCTTTTGTCTCTCTGATTCTCTTTCAATTTCATATGTTCAAAGCGAGCGTTGGACCAAGAGACGGTTTGGGGTATGAGTTACTTATGAAGAGTTTTTGGGTGGTAGCCTTCCAGAAAGTCCGTCTTCAATGGTATGGCTATGTAGTCGCCCCTACTACTTTACTTTCTTTTTAAAGTCTGGTACTTATTTTATCGGCCACTTTTGCCAAACTTCTAAGTTATAAGCACATAAACAAAACAACACCGTTTGTCAAGTGGTGGAATGGACAAATAAAATGGCAATGACATACATGTATACATATACGTGTGTGTGGGTATATATGTATATATATATATATATCAGACTCCATGATAGATCGTTAGCCACTACACACATTTTTTTCTCTCCTTGTTCTCTCCTTGTTTTTTCTGTGTCCCTTCTGTAGAAGAGCGTAGACTCGAAACGTAAAGACCTTTTCTATTCCTGAGCGTTATATAGAATCTGTTTGTTTTGTACACCACCTGTTTTCGTCTTCAGTTTTTTTCATAAACTTTCCCTATACACACACACACACACACACACACACACACACACCAACAATAGCTGCTATGTTGTTGTTGTTTGTCTCATTTGGTCTAAAGTCGTATGACAACCACCGTTTATATGTTTTGTTTTTTTTTTTCATGTTTTCAATTTCGTTTTCGTCTCTTGTATTCAACATCCGTCTTGTGCGTTCACATTCTGTCTTCTACCAAGAAATCTAATGCTTACAGCTTAGTTTTTTTCTTGGGGCTGGCCGAGTTGGAGCAAATATCAGAATGAACAGCCGAAATTTGCATGATGATTCGGTGTCTGACTGAAGATTGAAGGCTTCGAATGATTGGTCTGTGTTCCGTGTTCGTCCCTTCCTGTATTTCACGTCATTATATATAAAAACATTCATTCTTATATTATTGCGGCGTTACGTGCACCCCCCGTTTGTTTGTCCAATTTTAAACCTGCACGACTTCTATACACACTGTCTTTTACTACCCGCCATTGCTTCTTCACCAACTTTTGGCGCCCTCCGATTCTTCCCCTCTCTTCCTCCCATCCTCCTTAATCCCTTCTTTCTCCTCTCTTGGTCACTGATTCTGTCCCCTGCCTTCCACCCTCTTTGATTCCATTCTCTCTGTCTCTTCTCCTGCGACCTGCTGCTTTTTCAACCATTCTGTTGGCTTCGTATCTCGACACCAACATGGTCCCCGCTACCGAAAGGTAATTATTTCTACGCAGCTGCTATGTTGTGTTGTTTTGTCTCATTTGGTCTAAAGTCGTATGACAACCACCGTTATATATGTTTTGTTTTTTCATTACTGTTTTCAATTTCGTTTTCGTCTGTGTATTCACATCCGTCTTGTGCGTTCACATTCCTGTCTTCTACCAAGAAATCTAATGCTACAGCTTAGTTTTTTTCTTGGGGCTGGCCGAGTTGGAGCAAATATCAGAATTGAACAGCCGAAATTTGCTATGATGATTCGGTGTCTGACTGAAGATTGAAGGCTTCGAATGATTGTCTGTGTTCGTGTTCGTCCCTTCCTGTATTTCACGTTCATTATATATAAAAACATTCATCTCATTTATATATATCTATATATATATATATATATCTAATATATATATAATATATACACGCATATATATATGTATGTACGAATATATATTTTTTAATATATACACTTGCTCCTCATTCGCATAATCACCGAACCTGGAGCTTAACTATAGTCTGTCCATAGCACTTACTCAGTATTACCTGACACATTTGGGTCTTATTGACACCATTACCACTGGAACGATATATAACAGAACCTGTTGCATTGCAGTAATCAGTTGTCACCGTTTAATACGCGAGTTCGAATTGCGCCAGCAGTCTTGACTTTTACTATTATAATATAAGGTTGCTATGTTAAGTTATCCTGGTCCTTAGTTCGAATCTTAGCCGAGGCCGACTTCTGCTTTCATCCTTTCAATGTGTTGCTCTAAAACATGCTACAAGACAAGTACGGGATGTGGTGGGATCTTTATAAATTCACTGCGCCCTTCTTTAACGTTTCTGGGTCAGTAAAATAACCATCCGAATACTGTAGTCTGTTAAACAACGCGCGCCTTATCTCCTCTCTTGCCCCCCCACAACGAAAATGATTCGTGGCTCTGTGCCAGCGTTTGAAAGATATGTATTTTTATTTTGACGCTGTTGCCGTTACTGGTGGTGGTGGTGGCGCTGATGGCGGTAGTGGTGGTGGTGGTAGTGGTGGTGGTGGTGGTTGTAGGGGCGATGGCGGTGGCAGCGAGTCTGTTAATACAAGTGCTATTTATGCTACAAAACCCACCCTCTCTGCCCCAGCTGTGATCACCCACTGAGAGATGCTGGCGACTACTGTTACCACCCAACGTTGAGGGCGGGGGAATGCCTCTATGTGGTAACTCGGCCTACTAGAAATAGCATCCAAAATCTCCCTCATATCTCAACTGATCTTTTATACTTACACACACACACACACACACACACACATATATATATACACGTACACACATATACACATACACACATATATACGTTCACACACACATATATATTTATATATGTGTGTGCGTGTATAAATATATATATAGATACACATATGTATATATTAGATATATACATACATAAGTACACACACACACAATCACACAAACAGACGCACACACGCACACACGCACGCACACACGCACGCACACACACATACACACTCATCTCAAAAGTATAATTGACACCATCTTTTTGGAAATTTTACTTCTAGAAACAAAATTATTATTGGAAACCTTTAAATACTTAATCTAGTATTTAGCAGCCATAGCTTGTGCGGATTTTGACTTTTTAATCCGTTTGGACATCGTACCAATGAGTTCAGAAATTGTCGCCGGTAGGAATTTCCGTCCTAGCGAGGACGCAACATA
>NW_021825971.1:0-14016 GCF_006345805.1 Octopus sinensis | reverse complement strand
AGTACTGTCAATACATCTTATAGCATCAAAGTTGCTTGAAGCAGTTGGACATATACAAGCGGAAACATCCACACACATACATATAACACATAGATGAGCGCGCACGCGTGTGTGTATAGATATATATTAGGCGCAGGTGTGGTTGTATGTTAAGAAATTTGCTTCCCAACTATATGCACCCGGTTTCAATCCCACTGCGTGGCACCTTCGATAAGATTCATCCTACAATAAACTCGGCCTGACCAAAGCCTTGTGGGGCGATTTGGCACAAAGAATTAAAAAAGGATCTCGTCGTATATGTGTGAATGCGGGGTTTTGCGTATGTTTGTCCACCACCATCGCTTGACAACCGTTTCTGGTGTTTTTACGTCCCACTGACTATGCAGTTCGGCAAAAAAGACTGCTAGAATAAGTACCAGGTTTTATAAAAGAATAAGTGTTGGTGTCTATTCATACGACTAAAATTCTTTAAACGGTGACCCAGCATGGCCACAGTCTAATGACTGAAAAAGTAAAAGATAAAAGATATATATGTATGTGTATGTATATATCTATCTATATTAGGACATTATTGCCCGAGGTTTCTGTGGTCTTTTCCATAGGCTTTTCCTTCCACGGATAAACCTAATCTGTTTTTCTTTTTTATAACATTTATAATATTTTCTGTGATACACGATTCCTTTCGATTGCCCCCCCCCACTTTTTTTCACGATCCCTTTTGATCGAAATTTTACTTTTCTTCTTATTTTATTTTCTCAAAAAGAAAAGCTCTACATTGTATTTTGTCCCCTCTGTGTTCGGCCCTGTGTGGCTAATAAAAAAACACATCTATCAATCTATCTGACTGTCTTTCTGTCTCTGTCTGTCTGTCTGTCAGTCTCTCTCTCTCTCTCTCTCTCTCTCTCTCTCTCAGTCTATCAATCTATCCATCCAGCTATTTATACGTCAGTCTATCCTTCAACTTACATATTTTCTTTCTTTTTCTATTTTAGGTAAGTACCAAGGAATTTTACTATGGACTTAAAGAATACTTGCTATGTTATATTTTTGATATTTATCGAATATGTTACGATCGTTGTGAACAATTATTGGTAAGTAAGACCTTCATGATATTCCTCTGGTAATAGGCAGACATGGAAAGAACTTTTAAAGCCAAGATTCCATTTTGTTCTTAAAAATAACGGCGCAGGGTATTTTCGTTTTGTCTGATTTGTTTTCTAAACTTAATTTAAGTAAATGATTACTGATATCGACCAACTGCATGTTCTATCATTTATTCAATCCAATAATCGATCTTTCTTTCTGCCTGTTTGTCTGTTTGTCTGTCTGTTTTTCTCCCTCTATCTATCTATCTATCTATCTATCTATCTATCTATCTATCTATCTATCTATCTATCTATCTATCTATCATCTATCTCTATCTATCTATCTATCTATCTATCTCTCTATTTCTCTCTCTCTCTCTCTCTATATATATATATATAATATATATATTATATATATATTAATATATATATATTTTATATAACATATATATATACAATCCCTAACCATAAATACTTATTCTAGAAAATTGTATTTTTGTCCTTAATGTGCAAAATATTATTGTATTGACTTAAAAAAAAACATATTAGGAAAATCCTATTTGTATCGATTCTTGGATTCTTGATTGGATATCTTCATCTTCTACATACTTTCTAAACTATAGTCACATAACCCACACACACACACACGGATCCATACGTACGCATATAATCTTTTATTAGACAGGCTTGTTACTCGAGGAAGCAGTTGCATCAATATGTTGTGCTTTTCGGATAAGCAAGGGAGGCATTTCAATCCATTAACATATAAGGGCACAGCCTCTATGATCGATCAGTTATTATGAAAATAATGAATGCCTTTGTGATTTAGGCCCCAAATATACTTAGTAAACGTGTCTCAGCCTGAAAGACTAAACATATTTGTTAAATCCATTCATCGATGGATTTGAAGTATGTTACTTAATTGGATTATTTTCCTCAGATAATCTCGACGGATATGATGTGGGAGTATTTATGTAATAAAAAAATGTCGTATTTGTTGGATGCAAATCCAATATGATGTCTTTGTTACGCGCTGAACTTAGGAAAATCTGATGTATTATGGGGTATAAAAGTTTTTATTTTATGTGGGGGATCTTTCTGTTTCTATATCTTTGTCTTTTTAATTAATCGTGCTGAAGCTTTACATGTGCCAATTAATCATATATGCCATTAATTAGACACATTTAGAATTAAACCCGACCTAATTAAGACAATAAAATATTCTAAGGCAAGAAATAACTGTTGATAATTTTCTATACCTGAATTACAGCTAAAATTCTATACCTGAATTTTAGACGTATGTTCAAAACACTTATATTTCGTGGGGGGGGGGATCTTTCAATATTTTTATATATACTCAACCTCTTGAGTATTTTTTGCGGAAGACGTTCCGCTATCGACATTTATGGTTAAGGAGGAAACTTTATAAAGATGTAGGTAAGCATACCTGTAAATCACAGAGGTACACTGGTTTATCTTGGCCACTGGTTTCCTGCCTAATGAGTTTTAGTCTAATGCTGGAACAAAGATTGAATCGCACTAGAGTTTAGGTTTTTGAGAGAATACAAAATTTAAAATTCAGGTAAATACCATCGTGTATGGAAAACGTAACGAAACTCTGCGTTATGTCTACATACATCACTGTCATGCTATGATATTTTATAAAGATTGACTTGTGTAATTAAAAAATAAATACCGAATCACTCATTCTGTGAAGACTCCACTAATCACATCACGGAATATAACAACAATACATTACATAAAAATAAGCTCACAGAAAAAATTTTTTTATTTGGTAGAATCCACCATATAACTTAAACATCAGTTCAAGTATCACGCGATCAATCTAAAATGAGACGGTGATTTATTATCCTGCAAATCATATCTATAAATTCTTAAAAGTAGTATCAAGGTGAACAACAGTTGTGCTGATAATTCTAGACACGAAATGTATAATATGATTGATGAATCGATGTAAATATCACGGTAATTTTCTATGTCTTAATATATAAGTAATTAGGGTAAATATACAGTCAAATATCTATTAATACTCTAAGCAACATAATCTCTCTTCCTATTGTCAGTCTAGAGTTCCTCCTGGTTGTACAGTAAATGTTCGGAAGCGAACATGTTTTTGTTTTTTTCGCCCGGAAATAGCAACATTAGCTATAACACATCTGAACGAATTGCAGTCATTGACCTTTGAAGACAGGGCGTGGGCATGTGTGTCATATATGTATACATTTATACACACATAGATACATATGGTACTGTTATGTGCGTGTGTATACATATATGTGTGTGTGCATGTGTGCGTGATTGTGTATGTATATATGTATGTATGTATGTATACACATATATATAGAAACGGATATCTAGACACACGTAATTAGGTGCTTGCAGTCTTTCAGATATCATATATACAGACACACACAACCACATGTTCAACGTAATACGGGACTTTTGTGTGTTACTATACATCATCCCATTGTCCAATCTGTACTAATAAGTAATAAGAGAGCAAAAAACGCATGAGCAGAAACAGAGGGCGCTCGTATTCATGCATATCTACGCATACGCCAATATGTATCCGCTCATCTTAAATTAACAATCTATTTATAATTATATATATTTTTTTAACTGTAATAAATACACATTCAACATACGCACATAAATTTACCAACAAACATCAAGTTCTGTGAAACCGTGGCAGCATATAGGTGTATCAGCGTGGAAAAGTTTCTCTGTATCAGGCTCTCTGTGTGTGTGCGTGTGTGTGTATGTGTGTGTGTGTGGTGTGTGCGTGTGTGTATGTGTGTGTGTGTGTGTGTACCATATGTTACTTTAGTTTTCTGCTGTTCTTCTTGTTCATGCTAGCAAACTTATAATCGGTCATTCACAAGATGCTAAAAAAAGAGGCAGACAGATCTCCATTAATTTTCTGATAGCAGAAGCACACTTTTCATAATGAACTCTTTTGTTGTAGCTAAATTTGTAATCATTGGAATGGTCACGGCTGGAATGCGCCTCTTCTCTCGTAATGTTTGGTTTTTCTCTCACTCAGAACAATGGATTTTTATCATATGTATGTATGTATGTATGTATGTATGTATGTATTTATGTATGTATGTATGTATGTATGTGTTGTGTGTGTGTATATATAGTTGTTAAATATGTGTATATATATATATATATATATATATATATATATATATATATATATATACACGTATGTGTGGGTTTGTGTTTGTATTATATCACCACCACCACCACCACCACTGTCTGGAAACTGGTGCAGGATTGTTTACGACTCCTTAACTTGAGGTTCGGCTAAAGATATTTTATAGAATAAGTACCGGGGTCGATCTCTTCGCCTTAAAACCCTTCAAAGTAATGTTCCAGCATGACTGCAGTTCAAAGACTGAAACCGATGGAGAATAAAAGTTAAAGATGATCTTGCACGAATGTGGATAGACTGAAAATGCAAGAGAGACAGACATATAGAGAGCGAGATAGGAAGAGGGAGAGTGAGAGAACGAGAAAAGGAGGAGGAGAGAGAGAGTGAGAGAACGAGAGGAGGAGGGTGAGGAGGAGGAGGAGGAGAGAGAGAGTGAGAGAACGAGAGGAGGAGGAGGAGGAGGAGAGAGAGAGATGAGGAATGAGAGAAAGTGTATAGGTATGTAGGTATGAAAGATAGATAGATAGAGAGAGAGACAGAGATGGAAAGAGAGAGTGAGAGAGAGAGAGGAGAGAGAGAGAGGAGAGATTTCAAAGTATTTGGTAGCATGGCCACAATCCTATGACTGAAACAAATATAGAACAAAAAGTCTAAAATAAAATTCCATAAAACTATAGCAAGGCTCATAACCAGACACAGTGCCATCGGAATTACCACGCGAGACACGGCTTATATTACAAGCAAGACGTCGATAACAAACTTGAAACTGCACGTTCTCTGTACACAATACATAACCTCCACAATCAGCAGCCAATAAAATGAAAGAAATCACCCTTACACAGAGTGTACAGAATTAGCACCAATCAATACAACACAACACATTATCTACACAATCAATAGCCAATAAAATAACACAACACTTGTTCTTACATAATCAATACTCGATTCTATAACATCATCAACACTCGCTACTCACAATTCACAACGTTGAAATCTTACAAATCTACACGGTTTCTCTCCTTCGCCATGATATAACGTAACGAATCCAAACGGCTTGCACAGAACGCCATCGCTGTCTTGACACTGAAGCGCATACCTATTTCTTTACTACCCACAAGTGGCTAAACATAGAGGGGACAAACAAGGACAGACATAGGTATCAAGTCGATTAGATCGACCCCAGTGCGTAACTGGTACTTAATTTATCAACCCCGAAAGGATGAAAGGCAAAGTAAACCTCGGCGGAATTTGAACTCGGAACGTAACGACAGACGAAATACAGCTACGCATTTCGCCCGGCGTGCTAACGTTTCTGCCAACTCTCCACTGAAGCGCACACCGCATATTACTACACGGCCATACGTGAATTGCAATCACCGTTCAGCAAGAATTACGTGACTCACATTAGACATACTTTAACACAACTGACGAAATAAAGATGTAACATTACAAACAAAAAAAAAACGAGATCTAACGACACAATAAAATTCATGTAACTGATACAAACACACGCGTAAAAGTCCCTCGAGGAGTATATAACATACAACTCGAAAATGCCGAGATACTGTCTAAAACCATAACAAGTGATTGTAAACATAATGGTGGTGGTGGTGGTGATGATGATGATGATGATGATGATGATGATGATGATGGTTTCAAATTTTGGCACAAAGCCAGTTATTTCGAGGGGAGGGGTAAGTCGATTATATGGATCCCAATTATCAGATGATACTTATTTTACCAACCCCCAAGAGAATGAGAGGCAAAGTCGACCTCGGCGGAATCAGAACTTGGAACATAAAGGCAGACGAAAAACCACTAAGCATTTTGTCCGGTTTAATAATAATAATATAATAATAATAATAATAATAATAATAATAATATAATAATAATAATAATAATAATAATAATAATAATAATGATGATGATGATGATGATGATGATGATGATGATGATGATGATGATGATGGTTTCAAATTTTGGCACAAGGCCAGCAATTTCGGTGGTGGAACAAGTCGATCACATCGACCTCAGTATCTAACTGGTACTTACTTTATCAATCCCGGAAGGACGACTGCCAAGGGCACCAGAGAGAGAGAGAGAGAGAGAGAGAGGGGGGATAGAGATAGGGGCTTTCTCTTCATCCTATAGGCGCGAGGTCAGAATAGGTCCGTGAACATCTGCTTGGAATCGTGTCCTTCCTGATCTGTCCACGATCGGAATGTGGTTTTGCTCCTCTGCCACTCTTGCCCATCGAACAGATTTCGTTCCCTCATGTCTTGTACCACGTGCCGTTGCTCTGATAACGCATCTTTCATAATTCACGTTGAAGAATTACTTGATGGCCAATTTCGTCGCAAGCAGGACAGGCACTGTGCTATTCCTAAGCATCACTTCTAAGTTTCTACGTAGGTCTTCTAGTTTGGGATCCACTATCTCTATTCTCCGACTAAATCTACTCCAATAGCCCTGTTTGAGGGCTAGCACTCGCCGATTGTCTACGATTACCAACTTCAGTTCATCACTCCATTGCGTGGCCACTGAGTGTTGCAGTGTCAGGGTTTCAGTCTTAAGTAGGACTCCGATTCCACCGAACTGCCTTGCTCTCTGGATACATGCTGGTCGTCCTGACATACATCCCGGTGGAGCCATCCCAGTTGTATGCTCGTAGCCGTCTCCAGAAGATGACTTTTTAAAGACATATTTCTTCCCAGCTGTTGCGGTCAGAATGTTAGGCAGAGGCACGAAAGCTGCCCTCAATTTTCTCAATCGAGAGCTATCCTCCAGCTTGGTTCACTGATCTTCCAGTGTGGGGCTGTACGTTTCCTTACGAGAATCAACGCGCACGAGTCAGACCTTGCCAAATGTGCCGCAACAGTTATTTTTGTTGTTGTTGTTGGAGGTTATTGCTTTTTGTTCTGGCATTTTAATTGCTTTCATCGCCACAATCACTGCTTCAGTAATTGCTGTCACTGACGTTCGAGTTGTTACTGTTACTACTGTTGTTGCTGCTTCTGATAACACTATTGTTGTTGCTGTTGTTGTTGTTGTTGTTAAGCAACAAGACGGGTACGGGTGATTAGGTGATGGTCTAGGGCTTAGGGGCGGGAGACCCCAGACCTTGGAAAAAAAAAAAATTTGGTCGTCTTGTTGTAGTCAAGGGCTCTTCTTTGACACCCGACACCACTGGGAGGTGGCCATCGAAGTCGCTGGAAATGGAGATCTCCAGGTCCAAAGTCTTGAACGGCTGCTGCTGCTGCTGCTGCTACTCCTGCTGCTGTCATTCATGCTGAGTATTTATGCCGCTGTTGTTGTTTTTGTTCATGCTTTTATTGTTGTAGTTATTGCTGTTGTTGCTGCTACAGTCGTTCGCCCTGCTAGCAGTGGCGCAATCTTGCTTTCAGGACTTTGAACTTTCAATGAGCGGGCGACTCCTACGCATCCATGAGCAGAAATAAGAGCCTGGGGATGTGATACAAGTCTCCCTCCAGTTCGATGGCTGTTGAAGTAGACACTATGTTTGAAAAAAAAAAAAAAATGACTTACAAACTAATATATGGAAAATCTTTTCTAACAAATTTTGTCTCAGAATGGCGAGACACAAAGAAACCAATCCGCCCTGTGAAGCTGTCTCCGGCTTCATTACGTCTGTAATTAAACAAATTACAGACGTTGATAATGAGTATGATGGTAGCATCTAGATTAGTAAAACCTCAAGTTTATTAAAATAGACGTTAATATAAAAGAAAACAAAAAAAAAACCCAAAGAAAACAAAGACATAATTAAAATGAAAAATTTGTACAAAGCAGTTATAAGAAAACTTTGTTATATTAAAAACAGATAACATCCTGAGGACCCGGTTATATAATACATACATATATACATTATGATTGCATACATACATGCATACATACATATGTATTTATATATGAATGTATACGTATGTATAACTATATCATCTCTCTCTATCTATCTATCCATCTATCTATCCATCTATCTATCTATCTATCTATCTATCTATCTATCTATCTATCTATCTATCTCTCTCTCTCTCTCTCTCTCTCTCTATATATATATATATATATATATATATATGTATGTATGTATGTATGTATGTATGTATATATCAATATAATATATATATATATATATATATATATATATATATATATATATAGAGAGAGAGAGAGAGAGAGAGATAGAAATTGAGATTCATACGTACGTACATGTATATTACATACATGCATACATACATACATATATACATACATACATGCAAACATACATACATACATATATACATACATACATACATACATACATACATACATACATACATACATGCATGCATGCAAACATACACACACAGAGAAGAGGAGAAAGAGCTTGTTCAGATCACAAAATGTCGCTATTCTTTGAACCTGATGCAACCAATGAAAGTAGTGTAATCCACTTCTATGTTATGCTGTACATGTTATTATTAAAATGCATTTGCCTGTGGCGCCATCATTTCTAGGTCGGCTTTCTACGCATCCAATCCCAGCTATCTCTCCCTCTGGCCTCTCACTCTTCACTCCAACCTCTCTCTCTCTCGGTTCACCCTATCTCTTTCTCTCTCTCTCTGTCTCTTTCTCTCCCTATAATATATTATATAAATATATATATAATATATATTATTATATATATGTATATATACATACATATACATACATACATCAACATACATACATACTACATACTACTAATATATATGTGTATCTTCATGTCTTTCTGTATTGTCTGTTTTTATCTCTTACTATATCCCTCTCTCCGTATCATTGTATCTTTATATTTTCTACTCAGGCCATTTGAAACACACATACACACACATACACACGCGCGCACACACACACATACATACCACACTTTTATCTGTCCCTGTGTCTTTGTGCCTTCCATCTATCTGTCTCTTCTTAAATATTCCTTGAGTCCATGCTCCCCCCCTCTCTCTCTCACACAGACACACACACACACACATCTATATATATATATATATATATATATATATATATATATAGAGAGAGAGAGAGAGAGAGAGAGAAAGAGAGGAAGAATTATAAAAGCCCTAAGAATGTACGGTGACACATACTGAACGTAGGTATTTTGTGTATGCTCTTATATATGTATCAAGTAGAAGTTGAAAATGCTCTGAGAATAGTTGAAATATTTCTATTTAAATATTTAACCGGTTTCACAGTTTGCACTGATTTTCAAAAGTTGAGATAGAAAGACGTGAGTTATGCCGCAGTTGTCTGACTTTTGATTAGTGTTTGAAACATGTCCTATTTTCATGGCTCAAATTAATATATGTTTTGGATAGGATTTGGTTGGTAAAGGATAGTTAGATGTTTTGTTGGTTCCCCGTTGTGTCTGAGTGTTAATGTCAAGAAACAATACTTGGCCTCGTAAGTTAAGCCTGACATGGTTGCGTGGACATGTCAAGTGACAATACTAAACAATCAATGCTCTGAATGTTTTCTGTCAAGTATTGTGGAGAATGAACACGTAATTAAGGTTAAAACCTTCTGTACGCTTCCCGCTATGTCCGTGCATTAGTGTCACGTGACAGTATATTTTGCACAAAAAACTAAGGCCAGCACGGTCGAGTGAACATGTTTAGTTACAGTCAAAGGACGCTAAATTTAATCTGTTAGGTGGGAGAGTGGGCAAGAGTCGTTTGTCCGTATTCAGTGGTTAAAACTTAGGTTGTTAGCTGTGTAGATTCCTCATGTGAAGGTGTCAGAATGAATTTTGTGTGTGAATAGTTATTTGTGTATGTACCCTATTAAAGTTTGTTAAACCTTGGCTTGTACAATATTTTTGTATGAATGTATTTTTCTTTGTTTATCAGTGCTTCATTCATGGTATTTACTGAACAATGGCAGAGTTGGAAGACCTGGCAGTTGAGGGATTGTCCTGATTTGAATTAGTATGTTGTGTCCTCAATAAGGTTGATGCAAGTCCTGCAAATCAAGCGGTCGCACTTTTTGACTGTTGGTGTTGGAATTTTGGAAGGTAGTTTAGCGCTTGTGAGGAATTTTTTTTGAAGAATTTGATTGTCTTTTACTTTTGATCATTTTGTGTGTTTCGAATGCTTTTTCATTCTTTGGTCTCGTCTTAGTAATGGAATTTTCTGGTCGATAATGTTGTGAACCTCTGTGCTTCTTGGGTTGTGTGTTGTAATAAAGGGTGGAGTACTGGTTGTATCGGGAGCATTTTTCGTTTTTCGTAGTTGTTGAATATCTATTGCTTTGACACGATCCATTCCGTTGTCTATCAACATTAATGGATATTGTCTTTTAAGTAGTATTTGCTTTAATTCCTGGAAACTTTTATTGCGAGTTTCAGAGTTTGAGACAATTGTGCAGATTCTTCTTGCTAGATTAATTGGAATATTATTCTTCGTGTGTTTGAGATGGCATGAGGAGAACAGTAAGAATCGTTTTTATGTTTTGATTATTAGCATATCCAGGAATAGCAGTTGAGATTTACAGTATTGCATGGTGAAGTTGGAACAGTTTATGCTGTTGATTAGGCTTTTGAAATTCATAACTCATTCAAATGTGCGCGTCTACAGAATCAGGGAGTCATCCAAGTAACACTTCCAGTTTTCTAGTAAATATTTATGGAAGTCCAAACCATATTTTAATTTAGATTGTTCCTATATCTGAACCTTCATGTATGTTATGACTAGATTGGCGTAAGTCGGGGCAACTTTTGCCACCATCGCACTCCAGATATTTTTTTGTAAATATTGCCATCGAAGTCAAGAAGTTGTTTTCGAGGATGAATTTTAATCCTTCAATAATGAAACATTTCTCAGCTATCTGGAATTTCATGAGGAAAATTCTCAAGCCAGAAATCTATTGCCTCTAGTCGATATTGGTGTGGGATTTTGGTATGAAGTTTTACAATATCAAAAGATACAATGTGGTGTCTTTGTTTATGGTTTATGTTATCTTTGTTTACACACGCGCGCGCGCGCGCACACACACATATATATATGCGTGCGTGTGTGTGTGTGTGTACATTATTAATAACCTTATTATTGCATGTATGTTGTTAATACGTAAGGAGATGTGGCGGTTTTTTGACTGGTAGAGATTCCTTTAGACGCATATAGTGTTAACAAATGCAAAATACTTCAAAGCTAGGCAAAGGAAAACCACCCCGGAAGTGAGCGAGTCCGACTAATACCGGTGTTTTTGTTGGTTGTTAATGTGTTTGAAATTGCCACCCTGAAGTATAAATAGTGTAAAACTGTTCGTTGATTTGCAATAGCAGCGCGCTAGAAGAATAAATTCTTTCGTGTTAGAAGCATTTTAACTTTCTGATCGGTTTCGTTTCGTCTAGTTTTGATGCATATTGTGTTTTTTCAACATTATACATCTTTAAAGAGATCCCCAATTTAGTCGAAACACCGCAGCTTCCGGCGTTTGACAACATACGTAAATTAAACACCTTTATATGGTATGTGTGTATGCGTGTTTGTGTGCGCGTATATAATTTTCTGTATATTCGTTGTGCAACACACGTATGTACGTACCCAAATAACGCGCATACATACATATATACTTATAATCGCACGTGTTGTATGCTTATAATTGTACATATATAATTATAGTCGTACCTGTGTAGACGTTTATATAAATGTTGTAAAGAACTGAATCCGTACTCTATCCGAATTTAAATCATATTCAATTACACAATTTGACTCATGAAAATGCAGTTTGCTTTTGTTTCTATCCTGTATATATAATTTTGCTGCTGATAGATAAAAATAGTAGAAAGTTGAAAGGAGAGAGTGACAGAAAGATAGAGAGAGATTGGGAGAGAGTAGAGAAAGCAAAACAGAATTGAGAGAATGAGACGGAGAATGTCTGTTTCAAATATTAGTTCCAAATTTTGGCTCAAAGTCAGCAATTTCGTGAGAGGGCTAAGTCAATTACATCAACCACAGTGTTCAAATGCTAATTATTTTATCGACTGCAAAGTGATGAAGGGAAAAGTTGAGCTCGGCGGAATTTGAACTCAGAACATAAAAACGGACGAAATACCACTGAACATTTTTCCCGACGTGCTAACGATTCTGTCGACTCACCGCTCTGTCTGTTTCGAATATTTTTAGAACAATTTGTTGCAGGAAGTAAACAACTGTACCCAAGACCTGTCTTCTCAACCTCATCATTGCACAAAAACAGCAGCAAATTGCAAACGATCCCGTAAGAAAATATTGAGCATTTGTAAAACAAGGTTGTAAAGAAAAACTATATAAAAAAAATACATACAGGGTTGTTTGTAGTTTTGGGAATTGTAAAAATTGTCAAAGAAGATGACTAAAAATCAAATTATGTAAAAATGTTCCTTTGTTCGATTTCTATCAAACTTAAGATGCCACAATTCCAAATATACAACTTCAAGAGTCAAAGAATACTCCTGCATTGCAATACGTAAAATAGCAATAGCAGAAAAAGACGCCTTATCTCATTGTACAATATTAAACTCTAATGCCTCTCTGAATGCATTGAAGAAATCACTTACTAAAATGCATATCCTTAAATGCATAACATTTCATCAGGATGGTGCACTCGTTTATGCTATGAGATACGTAAAGACTGACATAGCATTAATGATAGTAATTCATTAGGTAACTAGCAATGGCTAGCATATCACTGTCTGATCAAAACCCTGTAGAAAATAAATGGGCTACATATAAGAAAATGAGACCTTTATATATACTTCATCAATTCTGAATTTAAAGGTGAAGATACTGCAGTTTCGGATCCAATAGACAACCCCATATTCCGATGAAAACCTAGTCAACAGCAGGCTTGACCGCATTGTTGCCGTATTAGAAATAACGGGATACCACACCCTCTATTGAACAGAATAACATTGATATTTGCACTTTTGCAAACACAGGATATCTGTATATTTTGTAAAATACATTCCTTTGTCTGTATCATCAATTATATTATAAAACCATAAATTTGTCAGAGAATTCAGATTTTCATTTAAGTACTTACATATGTAGACATAATACATAAATACATACGTATATATATGCAACATATATACGTACTTACATACATACAAATATACGTACATATACATCTATCTATATATATGTATATATATGAATTATATAATGCATATATATATATTATAATATATATATATATTATATATATATATATATATCTGTAAGCAGCAGTACATGATTATACATATACATACACACACACATATATATATGTGTGTGCGTGTGTGTGTGTGTGAGTGTGTGTGTGTGTGTGTGTGTGTATACATATACTTACATACAAACATACATGGTTATACGGATATAAATGTATAAATATGTGTGAGTGTCTAAGTGTATGTTATGATATACTTAACCGTATGTGAGTGCATATATAGTATATAGGTGTGTACGTATGTGTATATGTACGTGTGTATGTATATTTGCATGCATGTATGTACAAGGATCTAGATATTTTCGTTCAATATTATCGAAGACACGAGCGTCCATCTCTGCAGTGATGTAATGGCATCACTGCTGCTGCTGCTGCTGCTGCTGCTACTGGTGAAGCTGCTACGGTTATAACTGCTGCTACCGGTGCCACTGCTGCTTTTCTGTTTTTTATTGTTGTTGTGTTGTTACCGTCGTCGTTGTTGTTGTCATTGTTGTTCTGGTTGTTGTTGTTGTGTTGCCG
>NW_021825970.1:0-14784 GCF_006345805.1 Octopus sinensis | reverse complement strand
GATCTATTATACATAGATAAAGCAGTTCTAAATGAAGTAGAAGCTAGAAAGAAAAATTTAACAATAGCATATATGCCTGTGAGCTTTTGTGCCATTATACATACATACATACATACATACATACATACATACATACTACATACATACATACATACATATATATATATATATATATATATATATATATATATTATATATATATATTATATAATATATTAGTGAATTGAAGAAATGGAGCTGAACGTGATTTTTGCTACCAAGGTATCGGTTAAACTTTTGATTAATCTGCTACAAGATTATTCATCTTTCTATTTCACATTATATATATATATACATATACATATATATATGTGTGTGTGTGTGTGTTATATCATATTATATTATATAAACGCACGTGTGTACCTACGTACACACAAGGAGACTAAGTTGGTAGCCTTAACCCTTTAGGGTCGGGCGTGTCTTATTGACACAACATGCTTTCTTCTGTAGAGGACGGGTGTGGCTTACTAAAACTGCTAAATTCTGAAGACGGCTGTGGTGTATGAGCCACATTTGTGTAATAAGCGAGTTGATTGATTATCATCATGTATTTATTCCCTTATTTTTTTTATTTATTATTTTTTTTGCGTCCCGCATGAAAAGACTTGCTATTTACCCCCGACCTGAAAGGGTTAAAGTAGAGAACAATGGACAACGTAAAGCTGCGAGTCACGTGGTAAGCTGAAATCTGTGTCATCTAGTCGCCGATCAATATATATTTTTATACATCGTACACTTCACACATGGAAAGTCGATCGCGAGGAACTGTGGCACCATATGAAGTACTATAGTTGGAATAACATAGAACACAAGTGAGGGAGGCGGCGTTAAACTGTGCCGCCCCTGGGGGAAAGTATTTCTGCCACAGTGGGAATAGGCCAGAAATTTTGAATGAAAGGGCAAATCGAACACTTGACGTGTGTTTATTTTATCGATCGCTGTCGACCTCGTCAGATTTTGAACTCAGAACCCGAGTCGGAAGAAATAGTATAAAGCATTTTGCTTCCGATGCTCTGACGATTCTGGCTGCCCGTTACCTTCGCGAGACTAAACAACGCTGCCCCCCCACCATCAATATTTCCACTCGTGCCACCCACCTCAGCACCGAGATCAAAATAGATTGTCTGCTTATTTGTCTCACTTTTTGATTGATCGATCGATCTAAAAACGGAGGATCAATAGTTTCAGAACTAAATTTATCTTTGTCACTGTGAAGAAGAGAAAAGAAAGGGTGAGCATGACACACAGCTTCTGCTTCATTTTATCGATCCACTGACGAGGCAAATAAACAAAACAAAAGAAACATTTTATTTACTTATTTATGTTATAGATTTAATAGTGAACAATAACGTCGTCGGTCAGAGGTTTGTAAACGTAGATCTGTCAGCGGTTCATTGTATTCACGACGGTAAATCAGGAGGGAGTACCTGGGACGACGAAGCTGATCTAGAACAGGGGCAGCATGGTATTGATTCTGTCGCGAACGGCGATGAAAGGACTTTGGCAAACATAACCGATTGATTAACCGAAGGATTCATGAAACTTATTTCTTTGCTACTCACAAGGGGCTAAACACAGAGGGGACAAACAAGGACAGACAAACGGATTAAGTCGATTACATCGATCCCAGTGCGTAACTGGTACTTAATTTATCGACCCCGAAAGGATGAAAGACAAAGTCGACCTCGGCGGAATTTGAACTCAGAACGTAGCGGCAGACGAAATACGGCTATGCATTTCGTCCAGCGTGCTAACGTTTCTGCCAGCTCTCCGCCTTCGAAGGATTCATGAAACTATCAATTAGTTAAGTGGTTAAGTCGTTCAAGAACTAACTTGGTGACGAGTAATGGAGGTAAAATAGAAGCCGGACGAGTAATTATTATTGGCCCTGTTTGTCTCCCTCTTTCTCTCTCTTTCTCTTTCTCTCTCTCAATGCACACATACATACATACATACATACATACATACATACATACATACATACAACATACATACATACATACACATACGCACACACATATAAGGTGACAGCGCTGAACAGTGATGCGTATAAATACAAATTTGTTATCCGTTCAGGATCTATTCCTCAACTATGCTTGAGGCATATTTGAGCCTGAAAGAAAGTCGTTCACTGTGTCAGACTGTGGAAAGCATGCATTTCTGAGTAGTTGTATAAGATATACATTAGCTTCAAGATTCATCGAAGGCTGGAGCCACGGGTCATACGTCCCCTGCCCAATTCAGGATCACAACATATAGGTACACTGCGACAGTTTCTTTTCCTCAACAGGCCCTGCCCTGTTTAACATTGTCCCAAAACTGATAAAAGAGGAAAAGGATCCTATCACCTTTATACGGAATCTGGACAGATTTCTTCAAGGAATACCAGATAAGCCACCCATACCTGAATACAACTCAACAAGAACTCACTACTTGAATGGACCATGATACCGCAAAACTTGATTTAGATAATCCTATCAGGTGGTGCTATTAAGTTAGACATGGCCTGGACCAATCTTTGGTTGAAACATATCTAAGTCTAAGTTTAATATATATATATATATATATATATATATATATATATATATATATATACACATACATACATACATACATACATACATACATACATACATACATACATACATATACATACATATATAAAGGGAAGGAGGCATTTGCAAAGGGGCTCGGAAACGCTAGTTAACAACCGGGAATCGAAACCGCATCAGATTCTCTAGAAACTTTTTGCCGCCACAATTGAGAGACATCTGATGAATATAATGTCGAGATTTGGTGGCTGGAGAGGTATAGAGAACGGGATGTAATTGGGGTAGGAAGAGAGAGGGGTATAGAGAAAGAATAAGGGGGAGAGGGAGGGGTTACAGGAGGAGTGAGAGAGAGAGAGAGAGAGAGTAGAGCTGATAATGAAAGAAAGTAGTGGGAGGTGGGGGAACTGACGGATCATTTGTCTGACGGCAAATATAAACAGCATTAACATCTGCGAATCATTTGCTATCGTCATACATACATCCTTAAACACACACACACACACACACACACGTATAGTATTATGTATATTTTTAAACAAAGCGTGGCGCGCGGATACAGAAAGTACATATGAAAGAGAATAACAGTGACTCTCGTCTTTAGAAATAGCATCAGAAAGTTTTCAGCCCAATGTTTTGAAAAAAAAAATAAGCATAAAATTACCCCAGCACAGTACCCTGGTAAATAGTGTTTTTATGTATTATCTATATTTGGGTATTTTGAAATAATCACCATGGGAACGCACCTAACATCAGCCTGTGCGCGCCTTCCACTTTTCAAAAACACCGTTATAGTCCTGTTTATGAAGGCCATCCTATACCGCCTTTCATCAACCATTGTCGTTACCTTTCTCAGAAGCTGAAGGCACACATCAAGATACATCCCCACTGCCTCCGCAGCCTTTGATCGAGCATCAGAACATTTTAGTTTTTAGAGCGTTAGACAGAATAATTCTTCTAAGTAATCTAAATTTACGAATGCAATTTGGCGGTGTTTACCGTACATTGTAGACTCTTTATTTATGAATGCGGTTTGCAATAAGACATAGTAAAATAAAAGCCTTTTTTAAACTTAAAAAACAAATTCAGTAATTATTATTATTTTGCAATAGTAAAAAAAAAACAACTAAATCATTTAAAATTTATCAATACGTACATACAGTTTGGTGTTTTCGTGATTTTGTTCACTAAGCTACACTACTTTATGGTGTGTACCTTAACATTTACTGTACACATTTTAATATGATTTTATATGCTTTTATTCTTATTTATTGTACAATAACATGATTTTATGCGCTTTTAACGGTTTTCTAGTGATTTCACGATTCCAATATTTGTAGTGGACAGACGTAAAGTCGAGTAAAATGACTTAGAATAAGTACTAGGCTTACAAAGGACAAGTCCTGGGGTCGATTTGTTCGATTAAAGGCGGTGCTCCAGCATGGCCACAATCAGATGACTGAAACAAGCAATAGAATAAAAGAATTAGAAAATAACAAACGGTAAAAATTAAACGCGATGCACCAGCGCGATGCATATTTCAGTTTTAGGTGAGAATCTTTTCGCATACTCCAAGACTGATTCTCGGACAAATCAATAAATGTTTTTCATTTATTTGTTTCAGTTATTTGACTGCGGCCATGCTGGAGCACCGCGTTTTTGTCGAAGGAATCGACCACTGGACTTATTCTTTGTAAGCCTGATGCTTGTTCTCTTCTGCCAAACCGCTAATTTACGGGGAAGCAAACACGCCAACATCGGTTGTCAAACAATGGGTGGGGGTCAATCACAGAGACGAACAGACACAGATAAATATACACATATATACATACGACGGGCTTCTTTCAGTTTCCGTCTACCAAATCCACTCACAAGGCTTTGGTCGGCCCGAGGCTATAGTAGAAGACACTTGCCCAAGGTACCACGCAGTGGGGCTGAACCCGGGACCATGTGACTAGTAAGCAAGCTACCTACCACACAGCCACTCCTTTTTCAGCGACGGAAATTTGGAAGAAATTTATAAATGATTTCGAGAAGTCTACCATACTTTCTGGAACAAAAACCACGGTGGACTTGATGAACGTTTGTCAAAAGCCAGGCGAAGAATTTTGTTGGTCGCGATAGCAAACTTATCGAGATTCCTACAACATTTGATGATAGCTTGTAGCTAGAATTTGTCAACTATCGGAAACATCACAGAACCGCTCTGACAATAATTGGACACGAGTAGGTAGCATAAAGCCTCTATTTAAGTGAATCAGTGTTAATGTCATTGTTGGAGCCCCTATTTCCGCTGCAGTTTGGAAACTATGTACGCAAATGAAAGTGTAAGGGCCTAACAACCCCCACCCCACACCCACTCCTACTCCTTCATCGGGCCCTTTCAATTCGCTGACGAGTGTTAAATTTATACGAAGTGACAAAGAAATTTTCTTTTTTTCTATATAAGTGCATTTCTTTATCGAAAGAAAGATGCGCACACACACACACAGTGTACATGACAATGCATATATATATATATATATATATATATACTCTTTTTCTCTCTTTTACTTGTTTCAGTCATTTGACTGCGGCCATGCTGGAGCACCGCCTTTAGTCGAGCAACTCGACCCCGAGACTTATTCTTTTGTAAGCCCAGTACTTATTCTATCGGTCTCTTTTGCCGAACCGTTAAGTAACGGGGACATAAACACACCAGCATCGGTTGTCAAGCAATGCTAGGGGACAAACACAGACACACAAACACACACACGCATACGTATATATACATATAT
This sequence comes from Octopus sinensis, assembly GCF_006345805.1. Lineage (NCBI taxonomy): Eukaryota > Metazoa > Mollusca > Cephalopoda > Octopoda > Octopodidae > Octopus > Octopus sinensis. The sequence continues at coordinate 9,419 of NW_021825970.1, read as the reverse complement.
ACAACGGGCTTCTTTCAGTTTCCGTCTACCAAATCCACTCACAAGGCTTTGGTCGGCCCGAGGCTATAGTAGAAGACACTTGCCCAAGGTGCCACGCAGTGGGACTGAACCCGGAACCATGTGGTTGGCAGACAAGCTACTTACCACACAGCCACAATATATATATATATTCTTTATTCGTTTATATATATATTCTTTTATTCTTTTACTTGTTTCAGTCATTTGATTACGGCCATGGTGGAGCACCGCCTTTAGTCGAAGAAATCGACCCCAGGACTTACTTTTTGGAAGCGTAGCACTTATTCTATCGGTCTCTTTTGCCGAACTGCTAAGTTACGGGAACGTAAACACACCAGCATCGGTTGTCAAGCGATGTTGGTGGGGTGGGAGCGACAAACACAGACACACAAACACACACATAAATATATATATACGACAGGCTTCTTTCAGTTTCCGTCAACTAAATCCACTCACAAGGCCTTGGTCGGTCCGAGGTTTTAGTAGAAAACACTTGCCCAAGGTGTCACTCGAGGAAAGAAAACTGCAATCGGAACCGACTGAAATCGGAACCATGTGGTTGTAAGCAAGCTACTTACCACACAGCCGCTCCGGTGCCTATATATATATATATATATAATATATATATATATATATATATATATATATATATATATATATAGATATATATATATATATATATCTATATATATATATATATACTCTTTTTCTCTCTTTTACTTGTTTCAGTCATTTGACTGCGGCCATGCTGGAGCACCGCCTTAGTCGAGCAACTCGACCGAGACTTATTCTTTTGTAAGCCCAGTACTTATTCTATCGGTCTCTTTTGCCGAACCGTTAAGTAACGGGGACAAAACACACCAGCATCGGTTGTCAAGCAATGCTAGGGGACAAACACAGACACAACAAACACACACCGCATACGTATATATACATATATACAACGGGCTTCTTTCAGTTTCCGTCTACCAAATCCACTCACAAGGCTTTGGTCGGCCCGAGGCTATAGTAGAAGACACTTGCCCAAGGTGCCACGCAGTGGGACTGAACCCGGAACCATGTGGTTGGCAGACAAGTACTTACCACACAGCCACAATATATATATATATTCTTTATTCGTTTATATATATATTCTTTATTCTTTTACTTGTTTCAGTCATTTGATTACGGCCATGGTGGAGCACCGCCTTTAGTCGAAGAAATCGACCCCAGGACTTACTTTTTGGAAGCGTAGCACTTATTCTATCGGTCTCTTTTGCCGAACTGCTAAGTTACGGGACGTAAACACACCAGCATCGGTTGTCAAGCGATGTTGGTGGGGTGGGAGCGACAAACACAGACACAAACAACACACACATAAATATATATATACGACAGGCTTCTTTCAGTTTCCGTCAACTAAATCCACTCACAAGGCCTTGGTCGGTCCGAGGTTTTAGTAGAAAACACTTGCCCAAGGTGTCACTCAGAGGAAAGAAAACTGCAATCGGAACCGACTGAAATCGGAACCATGTGGTTGGTAAGCAAGCTACTTACCACACAGCCGCTCCGGTGCCTATATATATATATATATATATATATATATATATATATATATATATATATATATATATATATATATATATATATATAAGGGTGTTCACATAGTGGTTTCCCTCTAATATGTATATAATACAATTTTACTGAACCTTCAGTTTTTTTTTATGCTAGACCACTGGTGTGAAATCGATGTTAATAAATTAATATCTAATTTCTCCCCCTCATTTAAAATTTATATATATATATATATATTATATATTCATGTATATGTATATATGTATGTATGTGTGTGTGAGCGTGTGTGTGTGTGAGCGTGTGTGTGTGTGTGTATGTGTGTGTGTGTGTGTGTGTGTGTAAGAAATAAAGTTGAAAATGCACACTGAATATATTAAAATTAATTGGAATTTAATTAGATTTAAAAATAGGAATGCACTTGATCTGTAAGGCGTTCTCTGAACATTTATTTCTCGTGTTCTCCACTTGTTTGGAATAATAACAATTTATAGAATTATACGTAGACATACACATACACACACACATATATAAACGCGCGCACACAGAGTACGGATAGAAAGTGAAAGAGGGGGAGAAAGAAAGGGGGAAGACAAACACACTTACACAAATCAACATATTTCAAAACGAGGCTGAATATTACACGTGTTTTTCTCAACAGGTCAGTTTTAACAAAGACCAACATCTGAGAAATAATGTTGCCACGTTTTGTAATACGCAGCTTCAGTGGTGCATTACAGGTTGTTAATGTACGATATTATCGTACCATATTGGGGGTTTATTGTGGCACCTCTCCTTGCCCTTTCACTATTACTAACGGATTATTGGTAAAATACTGGAATGGGATGGGGGATAAACAGGAAATTCCGAAGGAATGAGGAGAAAGAAGGATTAAGTCTAGTGTTGTTAAGTGTGGGGCCTGGAAACGGAAGAGATGGGGTGCAAAATGGAGGAAGAGGGAACGAGATTGGATGTGATTTCAAGTCACTGTATAGAAAATGTACGGGGACTGCGAGGATGTGTTTGAACCCGGATAGAAGGAGAGGGGCTCTCACAAAATGAAAAGGGTTGTATGGGTGATTTGAACTCTAATAGGAGTATAATAATGTAAGGGGGTTGCGAGGGTGCTGTTGCACTCTGGCAGAGGGGGATTCTCACAAATTGTAAAGGAATTGCAAGGGTGCTGTTAGACTCCAATAAAGAAAAAGGGCTCAGAAAATGCAATGAAGTTTTGAGGGTGTTACTGGGTTTCAGTAGAGGGAAGGGGCTCTGAAACAAAATATGAATGGATTACGAGGGCTCTTTCTTTCTCTCTTTCTTTTCAAAATATTTGTTTGAAAGCTCGATGAATCAGGGACCCACTAGTTTCTCCTTGGCTCTCGGGCCACGGACATGTGTGCCAATTGATGCCACTTCCTTTCTGACAGACCTCACTGGGAACTGCATTAACATCACAACGTCAACGTAGTCAAAATTAAGAGATGATTATCAATCGATATACACATCTATCCCCTCCTCCCCTTCTCTCCCCCACCCCTCTCATTTGAGTTAATCGACGAAAATGGGATGCCAGCGACATCTGAGTACCTAACTGAGTTTGGGATTTGCCCCCTGAAAAAACGAACAAAAATAAATAAGCAAGTAATTTAATATTAACCGCTTTGAACGGGTGTGGCATACCTCTAGACTCATATTTCTATTATCGACGACACACACACACACACACACACACATGCAGAAAAGGAGGGAAAGAAAACTGCACTTCACCGGTGTGAAATGCAATTATGCAAAACACACACACATACACACACACACACGTATCTGTTTAGTTAACGGCATTACACATCCAGTTTGCCTTTCTTCGTTTCTTTCTTCCTTCCTTATTTTCTTTCCTTCTTTCTTTCCTTGTTACTTCCTTCCTTTCTTTCTTTCATTCTTTCTTTCTTTCATATTCTTACTTGTTCGGTCATCATGTTTCGGTAGCGGTTAACGAGTTAAACAGAAAGTAGCAGAACTGTATGTGTATTTACACATACATACATATATATATATATATATATATAGAAAGAATAAAAAGGTTTTGAATGGTACAACAATGCACTATAATACAGACAATGGGCTATATACCTATTGTAATTTAGTTATCCATAGTCTGATATGATATCTTGGAATAATATTCCTTCTTCAGATATTCTTAGATGGAGTCGCTGCTATAATCAAAACTTTTTATTCTTTACAATCAATACAAATAAAAAAAATAAAACAGAATAAAAGAATATGTATATATATATAGATACGGCGGGTTTCTTTTATTTTTCTTTTACTAAGTCCACTGACAAGGCCTTGGCCGGCCCGGGCTATAGAAGAAAGTGCTGGCCCAAGGCTCCACTCAGTGGGATTGGACCCGGAATCACGTGGTCAAGAAGCAAGCTTCTTATCACACAGACGTGCCCGTTTATTTTGGAGCACAAAAATTATTTAAAACTCAGAAAAACCCTCACAGCTGTCACCCACAAAAGATTACGATCTGGGAGCCTGTACCATGGTTTCGCCCATTATCTTAGGTGCCTGTATAGTCACGAGCAGGCCTAGACTCTCTCGCTCGGCCCTCCCAGCCTCGACTCGGTGGAGCATCGAGAATGGGACAGCTACACTAGTTGCCGGTTGGTATTAATTGCTGTCGAGGTGACGATAGTAAGGTGAAATGAAGGGTCTAGGGCTGAAGGACCCTACGCACCGACTAATTCAGGAATCGAAACTATGGTAAATCGAACAACTCTAACCACCAGACCACACACCTACACACGCGTAGTGTGTGCGCCTGTGTGTGCGCGCGTGTGTGTGTGTGTATACATAAATACATACATACGTATGTATGTATGTATGTATGTATGTATGTATGTATGTATGTATGTATGTATGTATGTATTCAGTGGTTCCAATTGAGTCGCCGTGATCCTTAAGGGGCTATCTAAGATTTAGCTGTGAAACTAATTGAGAAGAATAAATTAGTTATACTTCTAAAATACACAAACTATTTTAACAACTTTTTAAATAATATTTAATTATAAAAATATAAGTTTTTTTTAAAACACGGGAACCAAACGGGTTCAGAGATTTTTTTAAAAAATGGTCGAAACGCGTTGCTTTAGGTTAACAGTTTGTGTTCATTTGAATTTGTGCTCAGGTTGTAAAAATGCGTGCGTGTATGCTGCGCGCGCGCACACACACATATACACAAACTGCTTAGAGAGAGAAAATGCTTGTAAAGTAGACATTTTGAAACGAACATGCAGTTTTAGCCTCGTTGTGGAAAGTAAACAAAATGTTTACTCAAAAGGTTTTATATTTATAAAGAAAGGAAGGTGGCAGGTTGACCTCTGTCGCTAGAGCGTCAGGAGAAGAAAAAAAACACCTCGTGGTAATTGTTTCAACTATTTGCGTTCTGAGTTCGAACCCCACCAAAACAAACTTTTCTTTACATCCTTTCAGGGCAAACTAAAGTACCAGATATATACCTGAGTAGATAATATATATATTACCATCTCTCCCTTAAAAAATCTTTGGCTTTTTACCTAAACCAGAAACGATCAATAAGGGTGGCAGGTTGGGAGAATCGCTAGAGCGTCGAACAAAATGCTTTGTAGGTATTTCTGCCGGTTCTTTTCATTATGAGTTTAAATGCTGCCGAAGTAGCATTTTTTAAAAATAAAATTCTTCAAGGGTCGATAAAATAAAATACCAGCCACGGTTAACTGTGATGGGTTAACCCCCGCCCATTGTATTTCACACATTCTGTCTGTATCAGCAACATATTTTGTTATCACATGGAAGGAGTTTAACAAGATCAAATACACGGATTAACGGTGTGTTTCAATGAACGACGAATAAACACAGCCTGGGTGGAGGTGTGTCTCTACATGGGTGTGGCTCTCTGCGTAGGTGTGTCGCTGTGTGTGGATGGAAGCAACGTGAAAACTGGCAATGAATACCTAATTTTTAGTTCTAATCCTACTTTAATTCTAACCGATATTCATGAAAAATAAAAATTCAGTTTTACAATTTTTCAAGTAAAAATATTTTTCGTAACCCTTTCTTCTATAGGCACAAGGCCAGCAATTTCGGTGAAGCGGGGGGGGGGTAGTCGATTGCACCGACCCCAGGACATGACTGATACTTATTTTATCGACCTTGAGAGGGTTAAAGGTAAATTTAAGCTCGGTAGAATATGAACCCAGGACATAAAGACAGACGAAATACCTATTTCTTTACTACCCACAAGGGGCTAAACACAGAGGAGAGACAAACAAGGAAAAACGGATTAAGTTGATTATATCGACCCCAGTGCGCAACTGATACTTAATTTATCGACCCCGAAAGAATGAAAGGCAAAGTCGACCTCGGCGGAATTTGAACTCAGAACGTAACGGCAGACGAAATACCGCCGAGTATTTCGCCCGGCATGCTAACGTTTCTGCTAGCTAGCCACCTTAATAATAATAATATAATAATAATAATAATAATAATAATAATAATAATAATAATAATAATAATAATAATAAAGTGTAATTAATGTGAACTCATGTGGTTATTAGATAATCACAGATCATAGGTTTAATTTAATTTTCTCTCGTCTGTAATAATTATTTTATTGTGTTTACCAAACTGGTCCCTTAATTTTCTCATTTTAATTACATACCTTCTTCAGTTTGTATATATACAAGCTGAATCACTTGTGAATGGGGGGCATATATAAACATATACGCGTGTGTGTATGCGCATATAGATAGATAGATAGATAGATAGATAGATAGATAGATAGATAGATAGATAGATAGATAGATAGATAGATAGATAGATAGATGAGATAGATAGATATATAGATAGACAGACAGACAGACAGACAGACAGACAGACAGATAGATAGATAGATAGATAGATAGATAGATAGATAGATAGATAGATAGATAGATAGATAGATAGATAGATAGATAGATAGATATCCAGGCAGAAGCAAGCCAATTCTGAAGCGATTCCACGATTCAACACATGGAACTACATTCCTTGCTACCAATCCACAGATCTCTGCCTTGAATTACATTACAATCAGATTCCTCTCGCATATTTCCCAGATCGATAAGAACCGAGCGCTTCGATTGAACCCACTTTATGCCTCCTTTTCCCCTTACAAAGAAAAATAATATTCATCGGTTTTTAAGGGAGAAGAGAGGAGATTATTTTCCAATGTTCTAACAATAACTTATGGTTATAATTATTTTAGGGGGCAGGGGATGTTTGGCGCCAATATGACTCCCTTTCGCAGATATTAAATTCCACGACTACAGGCTTATGAATCCCCCCCCCTTCTTTTCAACTGCTATTAGATTTAGATTCAGGTTCCCTTTCTTCCGCTATTATAGTTCCATTCATGTCAAGGACGCATTACAAAATACTTGAACTAAAACCATTTTTTTTATCGAACCCCACAAAGATGAAAGACAAGTTTGACCCCGGCAGGGTTAGAACCTCGATCGTAAAGGACCATAACTAAATACAGTAATGCTCTAATGGTTTCAACAATCCTCTGACACATTGATAATAGCAATGTGTAACTCCTGTTCGGTGGTCTGTAACCCCTGACCCAAAACAAGTGGCCATGTGCTATGGCAAAAAGAATTTTGATGAAGAAAAAGAGCGCAGAATTGCAGGAGGGTGGTACGGCAAAATGTGAAAACAAAAACAGCCAGGATATTTGACCATGTGCCATGGGGGAAAATGTGGTGAAGTTCTGCAGAGAAACGAGGATCGAGGGCCAAAATGTAAAACAGAAAAATTGAAAGTGGAGTGTCGGGTGGTTCTTTCTAATTCTGTTCGTGCGAAACTCAGGAATAGTATAAACAAATAAATAAATAAAATACGGAAAGAAAGAAAGGAAGAAATGAGAAAGAAATAAGGAAAGATCCACCCTTTTCCTTTCTCGTGAGATATGGGGCTTCGCAGGAGAGTTATTTCAAAAACTTTACTAGAATTTGATAGAAAAGCCACTAGCACAAGAAGAAGAAGAAGAAGAAGAAGAAGAAGAAGAAGAAGAAGAAGAAGAAGAAGAAGAAGAAGAAGAAGAAGAAGAAGAAATGTATGAGTTGGGAATAAAGATGGTTGTACTTACACAAGCCAAAATATTGATGATGACGATTATACCAATTCCGAGTGGGATCGATCCGGAGACATCCTTTCTTCCGTGGTCAATCATTGAGAAAGCAGCAAACAAGAGGAAAAATGTTACGATAAACTCCATAATTAGCGCCTGCAGGTCGGACATATCCACGTTGGGTTTGACCGTATGCAGAGTGCTGGTCATGGTTGCCGGACAAAGCACCTTCAGCATGTATGCTCCGGCCACTGAACCGAGCATTTGAGCGGCCAAGTAGGCGATGAAGCGTAGCAAACTTATGTGGCGTGTAACCAGAAAGCCTATACTGATCGCCGGGTTCACATGTCCACCGCTCACATGTAAAAATGTCATAATGATGGTGGCGATGAAGAAGCCGGCCAGAATGGCCACATACAAATGGTCGGGTCCTGTTTCCTTCTTAGGATCGTGCATCAACGAACCTATGATTAAAAACACGAGGAAGAAAGTTCCAATAATTTCAGCAAGAAATGCTTTCCAGAAAATAGTGGACCGTACATCGTCTATTTGAGATTTCATGCTTTCCTGTAAACACTGCGACAGTTCTTTGAGAGAAAAGAAATTCCTACGCTGTTTGTTTCCCAAATGTTTCGAAGATGATCTGTTTGTATCGCCGTCTGTCATTCTAACTGCTGTTTCTCACTCAACGTGTTCAGAATCGGCAGCCTGTGCGCAAGCCCGTAAAACTTACTCACGCACACACACGCGCGCACACACAGACACAATCTCGTGCACAAAGGCTGACTATAATAGTTGCACTCACTGGTAGAGGAGCAAATACTCAAACAGGCGCACACAACACTAACACACTCACAAACATATAAGCACAGCCGCAGACACAGGGGCGCACACACAGACACAGTGCGCGTGTACCGACAGCCACTCAGCAAGCCTCGCACTTCAGGGTCCAGTTACTTGCGTACGCGTGTAATGATGAGAAGAGCTTTGAGGAGAATGTCTGGACACACAGCCAACAGATTTTATGTTGTAATAATCTTGTACTCGCCGCTTTAATAATATTTTCTGTTTTCTTTCAAAATAATCCTCCGTAATTTATAAACATGTATATCAAACAAAATTACTAAGTGAACTTTTTTCAAAAGTACACATGTGCGCCGGTGTGTAAATGAACATACATATATATATATATATATATGTGTGTGTGTGTGTGTGTGTGTGTGTGGTGTTGTGTGTGTGTGTGTGTGTGTGTCTGTCTGTCTGTCTGTCTGAGAGAGAGACAGAGAGTGTGTGTGTGTGTGTATAAAATGTTTATAGATAACACATGTATAAATGTATATGTATTGTCCTTGAATAACTTTTTATGGGTGCGCAGCAGGGGTCCAACAATTCACCTTCAGTGATAACTAAACGTGTCTCAACGAAGACTGATAGCCGTGGTAGCGGTCAGGATTGTTGTTGTTGTTGTTGTAGTTACTGTCCAGTGGCGAAATTAAGAGTGTGTCGTCACTGCGGTGGTTACGTATGTCTTATCTTCTTAACTGGCTACAAATCGTAATTCTTTATCCCAGATACTTCGTCAGAAGCAGCAGCAACAACAACAGCAGCAGTAGCAGTAGCAGTAGCAGTAGTAGTAGCAGTAGTAGTAGTAGTAGTAGTAGTAGTAGTAGTAGTAGTAGTAGTAAAGCCGCTGGGTCAAACT